>NW_007855895.1:0-641 GCF_000696425.1 Galeopterus variegatus
TAAAATTTACGTATTTAATAACCTTTTTGCATATTTGTTTCATTAATTATTTCTTACTATTAAAACACTGGTAGGAACATCTCTGTATATATAAATCACGCTTGTGATTTTGTATCTAACTATATATGTGATATGTTATCTGATCATTTCCTAAAGATAATGTCGAGAGGTGGAAATAGTGAGTAAAATGGTATAAATTATTGAAACGAAATAATCATGTCAAATTTTCTCTCAGTCTTATATCCAGCAATGTATGAGTATGTTTTGTAACCCTTCAAAAAATTCAGAATTATCACTTTTAAAAATATTTACCAATTTTATAGCCTAAAATATATCCTGTTATATAGTTTTCAACCCTGTTTGATTACTAGTAAAATTAGTCACTTATTCCTAAGTTTACTGGCCATTTATGATTCTTTTTATTAATTACCAATTCATGTCTTCAGTGAAGGGGTGTTTGTTCTTTGCTTATTTGTTTACCATAGTTTTATAGTCAATATATTTGTCCCCATTTCTTCTAATTCTAATATGAGTATCCTGTGCTTCATTTCAAGAGGAATATGGCTAATCCACCATTTTTCTTTCTAAACTGTGAATGTTTCCTCACTGCCCTAGAGAATCAAGACTTTAACAATAAAAAA
>NW_007855896.1:0-641 GCF_000696425.1 Galeopterus variegatus
GGGGGGGGGGGAGTGTCAGGCTAAACCGTGGCTGAATTTCTCAATTACATTGACCAAATCCATTTCAAAGTTGGAAGGGCCTTTTGAGAAAATCTAGTTAATTTTATTGATGACAAAATTGAATTCGTGTCTTGTCTCATACAAGGTCACTCAGCTACTCAGTCTCCTAATAGCCCCTTGCAATTTCCACAAATTCTCCCACCCACTCCAAGTCAAAGAGAGTAACTACCCAGAACAGAAAAATCCACCTAATCTCCCAGACAGCTCCTTTTAAAAGGCCTTCAACACATTCCATAAAGCTGAGAGTGAGGTGCATATAATCTCTACTAGATCCGAATCATTTCTTTATCCACTATGACTAGGCTTCAAATACTCTATAACCACTCGCTCAGTGGTGGGGGTACGGTGACAAAAAGCAGGAGATCTGCAAACGTACGGAGCACTTCAAAACGTGTCCATCTTTCGGTCTTCCGCATTTTTCACCTCAAGGTCCTGAAGGACCCAGGGGAAAAAAAAAACAAAACAAGACACCTCTCACCGAAATCAAAGCAAATGGCGACGATCGGAGAGCCAAAATCAGACAAAAATCAGACAAGGGTCGGTTCGCTCACGACCCTGTTCTCAGAAACGTCAAACGACGA
>NW_007855897.1:0-641 GCF_000696425.1 Galeopterus variegatus
AAATTTCCCTTTTTACAAGAATGTAGTAAAGTTTTGCAAAAATTAGTTGATTTAAAGAAAACTATGAAGTAAATAATAATACAGGTGGTTTGAGATACGGTTGAAGTCCTAATGCTGCTATACAAATGACTGAAGTTTGGGAAACATTTCCTCACTTTCACCCCAACTAAATTACTGTTTGTGGCCCACTCCTACCCTCTGCTTGATCTACACCAATTCAGGATCATAATAATGACTGATAATGGGTGAGAATCATACTTCTCCCTATGAGCATTATAACAGAGCTTTTAGATCTTGAACCTAAAGATAATTTTAATGATGGGAACTTTTACTTATTTATTTATTATTTTTTTAAAAGGCAACAGAAGTGGTATAATTCATAAATTAGATGAACAGAAATGGATATTTATTTTATTTCTTTTTTATTTTAATTTATCAGTATACAATATAGTTGATTTTTGTGTCCCTTTACGAATTCCTCCTTTTCCTCCCTGCTTCTTCCCCCTCCCTGCCATCAACATCATATCTGTTCACTTAACAAAATCAAGGAATTGTGATTGCTGTGTCTTCTCCCCCTCCCTGCCATCAACATTATATCTATTCACTTAACAAAATCAAGGAATTGTGATTGCTGTGTCTTA
>NW_007855898.1:0-641 GCF_000696425.1 Galeopterus variegatus
AGTTGGGTCCTCCTTTTTAATCCAGTCAGCCAGTCTGTGTCTTTTGATTGGGGAACTTAATGCTTTTACATTAAGAGTTGTTATTGAGAAGTGTTGATTTACTACTAGCATTTTATTGAGTTTGGATGTCTTAAGTGTCTTATGTTCCTTTCTTTCTGATTTGTTGTTGGTTTTCTGCATTTGTTGGTTCCTTGGGTCGTAGATAAACTTTTTTTTTTCTCTTCATTGTTGCCATTTTTATTTTACTAGTGGGTTTTGATTTTTCTTGAGTTTTTATGGCAGTGGTAGTTATTTTTCAGGTACCATACCCCGAACTCCCTTGAGAATTTCTTGTAAGGGGGGTCGTGTGGTAGTGAACTCCCACAGTTTTTGTTTGTCTGAGAAATTTACTATTTGCCCTTCATTTTGGAAGGGTAGCCTTGAGGGGTAGAGTATTCTTAGCTGGCAATCTCTGTTTGAATATATCATCCCATTCCTTTCTGGTTTTCAGGGTTTGTGATGAAAAGTCTGATGTTAGTCTGATTGAGGCTCCCTTATGGTGATTTGACACTTCTTGCTTGCAGCTTTTAAGATTCTCTCTTTGTCTTTGAGTTTTGCCAATTTGACTATGACATATCTTGGAGAGGACCTTTTTGGGTTGA
>NW_007855899.1:0-641 GCF_000696425.1 Galeopterus variegatus
TGTCTGGAGTGAGATCCAAAGAATTTCATGGCAATTGCAATACTTTCTGGCATATATTTTAGTACACACATGCTATCACAAAATACATCACCACCTTAATATTAAAAAAAAAAGAATGTTTGCAAATATAAGCACAACGAGTTGTGAGAAAAATTTGTAGTAGTGGTATAGTAAATTAATTGGAATTTAATGTAGGAAGTTATCCATTATACTAAAGGGACTTGAACAATTATTAAAAAGGTAGAGTTATTTTAAATTAAAATGCCATTTTAAATTAAATTATTTTTAAAAGTCAATTAGGGGGGAAAAAAAAGCATCACAATCGGTCAATCAATCAATTTTTGTTTTTAAATTCCCAGGCTTTCGAGTCATTATCATCAATCCATTGAAAAAAAATGGCCAGGTTTTTGTCATAATGTTATTCACCATTGAGAAGAACTTTACCTGACATAAGACAGGTTGATAAAAAACTTAATTCTGTGAGACAAGCGAGAAGAAAAAATAATTTGGAAACAGAGAGGAAAGCATCTAATCTCAATCTAAGAGCCCCAGGAGGGCTTTCCAGAGAAGATGATCACCATGTTATTAAAAATGAGTAAGAATTGTCCAGAAAGAGGACATTCTAAATAATGGAAAGACAG
>NW_007855900.1:0-641 GCF_000696425.1 Galeopterus variegatus
GGGAAAGAAATAAGCAAATAAATAGTAATGCTAGATTATGGTCCTTATGATAAATTTTGGGTTTTTTTGTATATATTTGACTTATTCTCACTTCAACTCTTGTGGGAAACATTAAAATGCCCCTCCCACCAAAGAGGCCCAAATATTAATTTTGAGAACCTATAAATATGTTACTTTACATGCCAAAAGGGACTTTGCAGATGTAAATAAATGAAACATGATTAGATGAATAAATTATCCAGGATTACTCAATGGGACCAATGTAATCACAAGGGTCCTTTTAGAGGCAGAAGAGTCAGAATCAGAGAGAGAGATTTGAGGATGTTACATTGTTGTCTTTGAAGATGCAGGAAACTGCCATGGGCCAACAAGTACAGGTGCCATTTAAAAGCTGGAAACACAAGAGCAGAGTCTCTCCTACAGTCTTTGGAAGCAACAGAGACCCACCAACTCCTTGATTTTAGCCTAGTAAGACATCTTGGACTTCTGACCTCTGGAACCTTCTGTAATGAAATAAAATTCTGTTGTTTTAAGCCACTAACTTTTTGGTAATATGTTACAGCAGTAATTGAACACTAACACAACTTCCTGCCATAATTAATTGAAAGAATACCTTTCAGATGACACTTTAAAGTCTCTAG
>NW_007855901.1:0-641 GCF_000696425.1 Galeopterus variegatus
TCACCACTCCTACTCAACATAGTGTTGGAAGTACTAGCCAGAGCAATCAGAGAAGAGAAGGTAGTAAAGGGCATCCAGATGGGAAAAGATGAAGTCAAACTGTCCCTGTTTGCAGATGATATGATCCTATATATAGAACAGCCTAAAGACTACAAAATAACTCTTATTAGAGTTGATAAATGATTTTGACAAAGTTTCAGTATACAAAATCAACACAAAAGTCAGTAGCATTTCTATACTCCAACAATGCACTAGCAGAAAACGAAACCAAGAAAGCTAGCCCATTTGTAATAGTCACCAAAAAACCAAAATACCTAGGATTAAAGTTAACCAAGGATGTGAAAAATCTCTACGACGAGAACTACAAACCACTGTTGAGAGAAATTAAAGAGGTCACAAGAAGATGGAAAGATATCTTATGCTCTTGGATTGGAAGAATAAACATTGTGAAAATGTCCATACTACCCAAAGTGATATACAGATTCAATGCAATCCCCATCAAAATACCAATGATATTTTTCTCAGAAATGGAAAAAAAATTCTGACTTTCATATGGAATAACAAAAGACCACAAATAGCAAAAGCAATCCTGAGCAAAAAAATAAATAAAGCTGGAGGCATAACACTACCTTACTGTAAAC
>NW_007855902.1:0-641 GCF_000696425.1 Galeopterus variegatus
AAATCTAAAAAAATAAAAAAGGTTCTCATAGAAGTACAGAATTTATTAACCTTATGCCATAAATTTTCTCTTTAAAACTGAATGGTATGAACTGAGTCCTCCAGGGTTAGTAGTAAATATATTAAAGAGATAGAGATAAAGAATTTGGAAATTTTATCCATTTCCTTGTCACACAATTAGATTTTGAAAATCACAAATTAACACTTTGTTCTTTCTATTTGCAGTCTCACCAACTCCCAAATAGAACACCTGATGGGGGTGTTGTCAGATAATCCCAACACCTGATGCAATCCCGACTTGCTAGAACATAGCAAAATAATGGAATGCAATGGCAATGGAGATATGAGTTAACTGAAAACTCTGGGCAGTTTTGCACCAAGAATAATATTACTAGTCCTCTTTCTTTTACCACAGCCCGTTTTTTATTTACTAATATCTCATCCTATACCTATTTCATCTTTCTCTAAACACAAATAAAGTCTAGTTGTTGATCTATTAATGTGAAAAATATCCTATTCATTCCATCCTTCTAATCAATTACCAACATATTTTGCAGTGTTTAAATGTATCTCAAACACAATTTTTCCTGGGCCGGCCCGGTGGCGCACTGGATAGTGCGCCGCTTGGGAAGCGCGGCGGCG
>NW_007855903.1:0-641 GCF_000696425.1 Galeopterus variegatus
ATGTATCTTTAAAATTGTACTGATGCTTTTTGTTCTGACTTGTAGAACATTACAAGTTTACACGACTAATAAGGATCCAGTGACGAGTGATAACTGTAGAGAAATTAAAATGGGATTTCCGTAGTAAACTATGAAGTTTCTGAGAAATGGATCTTATCTTAGACTTTCAGTACACATTAGGGAAATTGGTTACATAAACCCATTATGGCTAGGCATTAGTGTCACCTTCCTGTTATGGGAGCCAAACATACAATGTGTTGATTTCTTAGAGGTATATTTATTTTTAAAACTATCACTTAGTTTTATTTTACATTCTATTAAAAATATTTCTCAAATATATAGAATATTGCATCATTGTTACTTACTAGTTGTAAATTTGTTCCATGAAGTCTGGTCCATAATAATGCATTGGGTTTACAATTTGAAACATAATTTTTGCCAAGCTCAAAGTATTGTTTTCAGGTTTTAATTACTAGAAATCTCCCAAAATATGTTTTTGAAAAGTATACAGCATGCTGTTATCCCACACATTATGTAGTTTTAACTTTCCCCACTCCCTTCAATTTTCACTTTTACCTGTTTTGGGCTAAGGTCAAAATTACATCTCTAGCATATTCTTGGATGTCATTTACACTCAATCT
>NW_007855904.1:0-641 GCF_000696425.1 Galeopterus variegatus
CGCTCAGCCAGTGAGCGGCTGGTCTGTATGTGGGATCTGAACCCTCGGCGGGAGCTCCGCCGCGCTCCCAAGTGGCGCACTGTAGCAGTGCGCCACCGGGCCGGCCCCGAAGAGCTATTTTTGAATGTTGCATACTTTTTTTTTGGCAACTGGAAGGAAAATTTATGTATTTTTTCATTTTCATTTTCTTTTTTTTAACTTTTTTCTTCTTGCCCAAATTAAATATGAAGAATTAACTATCTTTTGAAATTTATAATCTTTTTTTATGAAAGTTTCCAAAATTACAGAACAGATTAAAGTAATAAGATAATCACCTAGATTTATCAATGACCATTTTCCATAGTTGCTTTATCATCTATCATATTTATGCATTTATATTCATCTTTTTGTTTTATTGAACACTTTGAAGTGACTATTGCAGAGACCATGACACTTCAACGCTTAAAGTTTTTCCATACATCCTTTCCTTATATCATCATCATATCATTACCACACTGATGAAAATACGTAATTTTCAAATATCAAATATTACATAGTCAAATACTGCTAATTATTCTAAAATTATCTCATAGTTAATTTTGTTGAACCATTATTCACTCAAGAGTTACACATTAAGTTTGGTTCTTACATCTCTTTAGATT
>NW_007855905.1:0-641 GCF_000696425.1 Galeopterus variegatus
CAAAAAAACCCAGAGGTGTGTCCTCAAACCTGACCCCATGGAAACTGAGCACCTCCTATCTTAGTGTGGGTGGTAGGGACCAGAGGGACTGTGGAGATGGGCTTGAGCTGCTAATACCCATGTGGCTACCCATGGTGACCTCAGGTTACGGCTCTAGCTTCTCACCCACGGGGTCCTTCCAAGGTGGTCTCTGCTCACCCCACCCTTCACCTCTCACCACTCAGTTGGTTTAAATGCCAGCGTTTCCCTTCTGCCCCACCTCTGCCTGCCTGTATGCAGTGGTGGCATCTCCTCTTGCCTGCCTCACAGGCTTGGTGAGCATCCGCAGACACAGGATGGATCGTGTAATTTATGATTGGGGGGAGAAAGGGGCACAACAGTCCTCTCACCTTCCTGTGCACTGGGTAGCGAGCAGTTGGCTGTCCCTGTCTGGGTTCCATCCTTAGACACCAAAGATTGAAGCCTCTGTGGAGTTGGCAGCTTGCATTTCTTGCAAACTTGCTTATAATAAGAACCAAACAAACACCCAATCCGAGTTATAGGAGTTATAAAATTTATTAGTTGTTTTTATTTTCCGCCATGGCTGACCAGTATATTGCATGTTTATATTAAACAAATTAATGCTTTTAACATGTATGCAT
>NW_007855906.1:0-641 GCF_000696425.1 Galeopterus variegatus
CAGTGACCTCAAATTGGTGGCTTTAAATCAGTCATGCTGGGAGTATTTACACCATGGAAATGGGTAGTTTTGCACATCAGGGCTTCACCCTCCTTCCAACCCCACCCCAAGGGCCAGTTGTTGAACATTCAGCAACATACCACTGGGCTGTTTCCCCACCCCTTGACTGAAATGATCCTATGGAAGCACAGATGACTTCCTAGTCACTAAATCCAATGGACACTTTCTAGCCTTTATTTTTTGGACTCTTCAGAGTGTCTGACAGTGGGTGATTTCCTCCCTTTTGAGCTTCCTCTCATGCCAAGCTCCGAGGACTCTCTGTTGATGTTCTTCTGTTTCTAAGCACATTTTCTCAGGCTCTGCAAGTTCCCCTTCCCCCAACAGACCCTGAATTGTTGGCGTTCTCTCCTTGATCTTTGTACTATGTCCTTTAACACGCAGCTGGAGGCTGGGCACTTAGCTCAGTTATAGTGCAGCCTTGTAACACCAAGGTTAAGGGTTCAGATCCCTGTATCAGTCAGCACCCCCCCCCCAAGAAAAAGACTCAGCTGGGTCATCACTTCCTCCCTGACCCACCTGATCTGGGTTATGCCCATTTCTGTTACATCCCTGTCCTTATCTCCATCAAAGATGAATGTCTA
>NW_007855907.1:0-641 GCF_000696425.1 Galeopterus variegatus
GCAAATTCTCCATCCCTACTCCAGACCTACTGAGACTGAAATTCTGGGAATGTCCCCCTATGTTAACCATCTCTCCAGGTGATTCTGAGGCATGCTCCCCATGGAGAACCACTTTAATATAGATTGACAGCATATCCTAGGGATAGAAGCAACTAGGTACAAGGTACAAGGGCAAAAATGATCAAAGAAATCCATCAAGAAGTAGAATTGGAGAAAAGGATAACCAGACAGAGCTAAGGCTTTTGGTACAGAACTGTAGCCACTGCTAACCTGCTTCCTGGTGACAGGAAGCCAGATCTCTTTCTTCAGCAGCCAGATCACCTGCTGGTGCTTCCCACTGGCCAAACCAAATAGAAACAGGAAGGCCACAGAGCCTGGGTGATGCAGCATGCACAGAGCAGGTAGAGAATGGTGGAAAACTGGCCTGGAGGAGCAAATAACAATAGCTAATATAGCAGTGGCAGTGTTAATGCAATTAACTAGAAGCCTGTGGAAAAATATCACAGCCATCACTACAGCACAGAAGGAATGACTGGAAAGTCTATGAGTCGAAGTGGGAAGAAATCTGGTGGGAGTCACGTCAAGAATTCTATAGAAACTATGACATGAAATCCCTGTACAGTGCCAAGCTATTTCCTTTG
>NW_007855908.1:0-641 GCF_000696425.1 Galeopterus variegatus
ATCCATTGCCTAGAGGAGTGTCCAGAAGGAATGGGGAATGCTGTGCACCATGTGGGAGTCCTTCTCTTTCTCATCTCCTACATTTGAGGGCAGATGCCAAATGTCCTCCAAGTTACCTTCTCAAACACTTTATAACATGGAGTGTACATCAGGCCAGATGGAACCACAGAACATGTCAGAGAAGGGTCTTTTCAGAATTCTAAAACATTTTTCTTTCTTGACTCGGGCAGTCCAGTAAAAGTCAGCTGTCTTCACAGGAGCACCCAATCTCTCTCTCCTCAATATGACCATTTAGGGAGGTCATTTCTTGGCTTTGGCATTGGATATGTGTGCTTAGGGTGATTGTTCAATAAGAATTCAAGGAACTGCCCTTAAAGGCAGACAATCAAGTCATTCACTGTTCAGGAAAGGTCACTTAAAAGATTCCTCTTTTTATTATGAACCTTTTATTACACACACACACACACACGTTATGAACTGAAAGTTTGTGTCCCCCTTAAATTCATGTGTTGAAGCCCTAATTCCCAATGTGATGGTATTTGGAGGTGGGGGTCTTTGGGAGGTGATTAAGTCATAAAGGCAGAGCCCTCATAAATGGAATTAGTGCCCTTATAAGAAGAGATATAGAGAGATGATCTCTC
>NW_007855909.1:0-641 GCF_000696425.1 Galeopterus variegatus
CATGCTGGGCTACATGTAAGGTCTTTAGTGTGTGGAGGTGGGCGAGGCAGGCAGCTGTCAGCCCCAGGTGGACATGGAGGCCCTAGTCTCGGTTCTGCCATTTGAGAGCTGTGTCCTGAGCACACATTGGCTTCTCTGTGCCTGTTTCTCTCTGAAAAGCCAGCAGTTTGTCTTGAGGGCTGCAGAGGGCCATGTCTCCAAGGACCCCCCGATGTGTGTTCGTGTGGTCAGCTGGTAGTGAAGGGGACGCTCTGCCCTGCCGCCACCCCAGCCCTTGCTGGAGCCTCAGGGGCCAGGTGGTGTGAGGACAGGCGAAATCAGAGACAGGGCATGTGGAGGCCAGGGCACCTTGGCAGCCATCTGGTCCCTGCTCCTAGTGTGTAGGGAGGGCAGAGGCACCAGAGAAAGACAAATGGATGATGGGGGAAATAGATATTTGTGTTTGCTAACAGTGAGACTTCGGGTCACTCGTGGGGCACTCGCAGCTGACGCGAACACATCCCTCCGCCCCCGGCCCTGGCTGGGCGCAGCGCTCGGGAGACCAAGCTCAGGCGCGTCGCCCGGTCCCCGCCCCCGCGCAGGCGCTTTTGGCTCCGGGCGCCTCCGCCCCTAGAAACCCTCCCGCATCGCCGGCTGGCGGC
>NW_007855910.1:0-641 GCF_000696425.1 Galeopterus variegatus
TTTGAGCACCCCTGATATTAAGACACTGAAGATACAGGGCACAAAAAAGGCAAAATGTGTTGCTCCTACCCGTAAGTAGTTTATATTCTAATTGAGGAGACAGGATATCTACGTATAATAATCACTTTACAGGTATACTAAATGCCAGATGAGTCAAAAGAATGAAAGGGTCAATTTCAGATTTGGACTTACAGAGATAACTTCACAGAGAAGGCAGATCTTGAGTTGACCCCAGGAATGAACAGAGGCGTGGATTTAGGGGTGCACATGAAATATTGGGTATAGTAGATTTGACTGAAGTGGAGAGTTCATGCAGTAGAGAAATAGTAATAAATTGGTCCAAGATGTGAAAGGATTTAAATGACAGGCTAAGAAATTCTGACTTAATTTTGAAGGCAACAGGAGTTACCAAGAGTTTTTGGTGTAAGAAAGGACATGTATGTAACTGGAATTTAAGGTAGATTTCTATAGTAATCTTTGGAGTTGGACAAAGGGACAGAATTGAAGTAGTTAGACCAGTTAGGACCTTGCTATAAAAGGGGAGGACATAGACTGGTTTGGTGGTAGTGATGTGGAAAGAAAAGAAAGAAACAACAACAAAATTTTTTTAAAAGAAAAGAAAGAATCTGATGATGCCTTTA
>NW_007855911.1:0-641 GCF_000696425.1 Galeopterus variegatus
TTTTAATCTTGCATCACTGGAAGTTTGTGTCCTTTGACCAACATCTCCCAATTTCCTCTATGCCCAGGCAAACCCTGTCTATTCTCTGCTTCTCTGAATTCAACATTTTCAGATTCCAGATATAAATGAGATCATGCAGTATTTACCTCCCTGTGCCAGGCTTATTTCGCTTAACATAATGTCCCTGGGTCCATCCATGTTTTCTCAAACTAAGTATTTCCTTCTTTTTAAAGGCTGAATAGTATTCCATTGTGTGTGTATGCATGAGTGTTACACACACACACGTATGTATACCACATTTTTATTCATTTAATAATGATCTTTTTTTTTAACTACTATATCTCTCCTGTTTTTCAAAGTTGCCTATCTTGCTCAAGGCCTTTCCAATAGTAAATGACGTTAATATATACCACTGCCCTAGGGGAAAACATCCTCACTCCGGATGTTCTGCTGCTTGTGCCAAGATTCCTAATAGAATTTAACTTCCTCTTGATTTCTCAGAATCCCTTCCCCCATCTCACTCCCTCTACCCTAACGCCTCACATAACACAGCAGTTACCCCTTCTATAGGAAGTAGGGCACATTATTTTGGTGGAGAAACTGGGGCGCCCAAACTGAGCATGCATTGCTTGGCTTTTCTC
>NW_007855912.1:0-641 GCF_000696425.1 Galeopterus variegatus
CAGTGCTGAGTCCCCAGTTTGGGAAATCCTAGCAGACACCTGGTGGCTGGTTGGTGCATCCAATCCCTTTCTTCCAGCGGGAGCAGCAGTCCGTCCCGCCTGGCTTCCAGCGACCCAGTGGCCAGCAGCAGGGACAGTGAAAAGATTATGCACATAGCAGCATCCACAGCATTTTCCATCCCCCTCCTGCATGCTAGAGCGACTTTGTATTTGCATACTTAGCTCCTCTTTGGTGTGAGGTCAGGAGTGGATGGTCTCAAAGAAGGCAGATGTCAGATCCACAAAAGTGTCTACTGTAGCCACGACCACACCAATTATTCTGGACCTCGTTCGTGTGTGGCACAGGAAGCCTTGGGCTTCCTGGATGACTCGGTGTCATCTTTAGGTGGTCAAGTGTTATAGAAATTAAGGGACTAAAAGACAGCAATGTCCCCAGTTGTACTTGTTCCCTGGAAAACATCAGTGAACACGTGATTTTTGAAAAAAGTACATGAGCCACGTTCTTGTAAACATTGTTACAGTAAAAGACTTGTCTAAATGCATAAAAACCTACTGTGCATATTTTGAGTATTTAACTTTTTTAAGTTGCCCCCTTGGCCAACCTTTTTTTTTTTTTTTTTTTTTTTTTTTTTTTTGGGTCC
>NW_007855913.1:0-641 GCF_000696425.1 Galeopterus variegatus
GGATACATTACTCATCTCTCTCACAAAGACAGACAGTGCACTGAATGTGCAGCTACACTTGGACAAGAAAAGTGAAAGGCGAGAGCAGGAACACATCAAGCAAGCAGTGGAGACATTGGTGAGTGGGGAAACTCAGGATAGTCACAAAGAGATTGGAAAAATTCTTGGCCACCGCCACCCCATCCACCAACCTGAAGTGGAGCTTCTGACTGCGGGAAGGTGAGCAGGTTGGTAACCAACCCATGGGGGAGTCTATGCTGCCATTGTGACTGTGCACTTTGTATCAGGAACTGCTAGCGGCATGTGCAGCTATGTTGGCTTGGGGAGAGAGCCCAAGTGGAGCCCCCCCCCCCACACCCTGGGTCCCATACTGCTATAGCAAGCTTGGGACCAGGATCAGTCCCAATGCCCTCGATTTGGCTTAGACCCTGTGCCCTTGGAGCAGACGGTCCAGGGCAGCGAGTATGCCACACTCAGGAAGGAGAATGTTTGTGTGCACACCCTCCAGACCCAGAAAGCAGCTTATTCAGGTCTGGTGCCTGTGGCCACTGATCCTGCCTATGTTGGTGGGACTCCCACACAATACTTATAGCCATGAGGAGGAGGCAGCCTCTGTGGCCATGTGTCTGGTGCTAGGAACT
>NW_007855914.1:0-641 GCF_000696425.1 Galeopterus variegatus
GTTGTCAGCACCACGCTCAGCCAGTGAGCAAAGCGGCCATCCCTATATAGGATCCGAACCCATGGCCTTGCTGTTATCAGCACCGCACTCTACCGAGTGAGCCACAGGCTGGCCCTAACCAACAACTTTTAAAGGCAATTTCTCATGTGAAGTAATTGACTTATTGGGAAGACATAATATAAGGGAACAACAATTGATGAATTATCAGTGGATTTCACTTAGCTTTATATTTATGTCATTTTTGCTTTTATATTTTTTTTCCTTTTATGGTACTTATTTGAACAATTTAAGCCCTTCAATCAGCAGCCCTGATCGCTTATTTATCTGATAATTATCATATATAAAACCTATGGGCATAGCAAAAATATTTCCTTTTTGATAACACAACACTGTCTTATATTTACATAATATATTCTGGAATGCAGTGAGCTCTATAGATAGCTCAGAATCTTGTTAATCCCTTTTCTGTTTGTAGCATGTAAATTGCCTATTTTTAAATAGCAATTCTCAATGTAGTTTAGCGCGGAGCTATTACAGATACCCTATTGAATGGCAGAGTTGGTAATAGAATTGAGCTTTGTAAAATTTTCAGTTTTTTCCTAGACTCATCAGTTTTAAATTCTCTGAAGATTTTAACAATA
>NW_007855915.1:0-641 GCF_000696425.1 Galeopterus variegatus
AAGAAAACAAAAATTATTGCTTACAGTTCCTGAGGCTGGGAAGTCCAAAGCCCAGGGAACATGTCTGGTGAGGGTCTTGGTGGTGACTTCAGTGGCACAGGGTATCACATTGTGAAATAGAAGAGCAGAGAGAGCAAAGAGACCAACATCCTCATTCACTCTCCTTTTAAAACCCCCAGAACCACACCCCTGACTGCCGTTATTAATCCATTCATCAGACCATGGTACTACAATTTAATCACCTCTTCAAAGCTCCATCTTTCAATTACCATAATAATATTTCCCATCCTCTTAACAGTCACACTGGGGACCAAGTTTCTAATACATAAAATTTGGGGGACACAATTCAAGCTTCAGTGAGTTTGGGGGGAAATAATTCAATCCATCACATTCCATCCCCAGTCCCCCAAAACTCACATAAACCCCTGTTTTAGTCCATTTATGTTCCTATAACAGAAATACCTGAGACGGGGTAATTTATAAAGATCAGAGGTTTATTTGGCTTACAGTTCTGGGACAGCTGCATCTGGCATGGGTCTCAGGCTTCTTCTATTCATGGCAGAAAGCAGCAGGCAGCCGCGAGTACCAGCAGATCACATGGTGAGATGAAGCAAGCAAGAGAGAGGAGGTGCCAGGGTCTT
>NW_007855916.1:0-641 GCF_000696425.1 Galeopterus variegatus
TAGCCACATTTCCTCCTTCTTCCAAGGGATTTCAGCTCCTGTACCTGTTCAGAATCCTGTCGCAGACTATGCCAATTGTAGCACTACAGCTAATGTTGGAATCCTGCTGCCATAGCCAATTGTAGTGCCCAGGCTGCATCCATAATCCTCCCAACTGGGCCAATTATCTAGCAAAGGCTGGGTCTGGAGCTGACAGACCCCTCAAGCCCATTGTCCAGACTGGGCCACAAACCCTTCACATGCCAGGCTGGGTCCCCAGACCCCTTACATGCAGGCCTATGAGCTAGGTAACCAGCAAACAGGTCCTTGGAAGCCTCAGGTTGGAAAGCATGGCCATGCACGGGCAGACGCCCAAGGTAGTAGAACTCCAGCCAAGGTGGCAGCGCCACGCAGGCGCACTAACTCCACCCACACACAACCTATTCCCTACAAATGCTTGGCAAGATTCTGAACTTCTGAGGGGAACTGACCATTTTCCTATATTTTCCCAAAACACCTTGTCTAGGAAATGTATGATTAAGACCCAAAAGGAAGAGTACTAACTCGACCATGTTATTTAACCTATCTTCTTCATAGGAAAATGTGTTTACCTCCTGTCCTATCATCTTCTTAAATTATTTAATTTAATGCAATTTCCTTTT
>NW_007855917.1:0-641 GCF_000696425.1 Galeopterus variegatus
ATTGAAAGATATTATTTTTATTTTTTAATATAGGATCACTAGTATGTTAGTAGAATAATGTGTTGTCATCTTTCTAAAAGACTACAACTAATTTCGACTTAAGGAAAAATATGATATAGTTCACTCTTGACATGGTAAATAAATTCTCAGCAGAGAGGAATTTTTAACAATACAAAAATAACACAGTATATTAGGTAGATATTTTCAGGAGCAGATTGTTCACAATGACCATAAAAGAATCTTTATAAATGGAGTAGTAAGAGAATGATTAATGGAGAAGGTAGGATTTGAATTGGGTAACGAAGCATAGTTGACATTTAGGTAGCTGTCTGAGAGGGCCTTCTAGGCACAGAGAAGCAATAGGACAAACCAAAGGGGTGTAAGTACATGAGACATTCAAGGGAGATCCAGTAGAGCACTTTAAATGAAGCAGAGGGTTATTACAGGGTAATAGTGAGCTGTAAGGATGAGGCTAGATTTCCAAGGGGCTTAAAAATTTAAAAAGTTGAACTTCATTTGGTAAACCAGTATAATTCCTGCATTTGGGTTATTAGTTTAGTGAAGATTGAATTTAGAGACCTTTATGAGTTCTTTGTTCTGGTTCAGCAGTATCCATAAACACATAGGCTTGGTGTTGTTTT
>NW_007855918.1:0-641 GCF_000696425.1 Galeopterus variegatus
TTTTTTTTTTTTAGATAATTTATTGTACGTACATGTGGGGTACAACATTGATTTTCAGTAATTGTGTACAATGTGTGATGATTAGATCAGGATAGTTAGCTTATTCATCATTACAACATGCAGTCATTCTTTGTGTCCATTAACCAATTCCTCGTTAGCCTCCTTCCCTCTCCCCTTCCCCTCTTCTTTTCCACCTCTAGTAACCAGGGTTCTTTTCTCTCTTTCTAAAAGTTCAACATATTACTTTGTTCTTTTTTTCTTTCTCTTTCTGTCTCTATTTGTTTATGGATTCAGCTGCCAGTTATGAGTGAAAATATGTGGTATTTCTCTTTCTGTACCTGGGTTGTTGCACTTAGGATAATTTTCTCCAGGTTCATCCATGTCGTTGCAATGTTGCTTTCATTCTTTTGTAAGGCTGAGTAGTATTCCATTGTGTATATCTACCACAATTTCCTTATCCAGTCATCTGTTGATGGACATTTAGGGTGGTTCCATCGCCTGGCTATTACAAATGGCCAAAAGATATATGCAAAAATGCTCCACATCACTAATCAGGGAAATACAAATAAAAACCACTTTGAGATATCACCTCACCCAAATCAGACTGGCTGTTACAAAAAAGATAGAATAACAAATGCTGG
>NW_007855919.1:0-641 GCF_000696425.1 Galeopterus variegatus
AAACTAGACCCATACCTCTCACCATATACCAAAATCAACTCAAAATGGATTAAAGAGTTAAGTATACACCCTGAAACAATAAAACTTCTTAAAGAAAACATAGGAGAAACACTGCAGGAAGTAGTACTGGACACAGACTTCATAAATACAACCCCAAAAGCACGGGCAACCAAAGGAAAAATAAACAAATGGGATTATATCCCCCCCCCAAGCTTCGGCACAGCAAAAGAAACAATTAACAGAGTTAAAAGACAACCAACAGTGTGGGAGAAAATATTTGCAAAATATACCTCTGATGAAGGATTAATATCCAGAATATACAAGGAACTGTAACAACTTTACATCAAAAAAACAAGTAACCCAATTAAAAAATGGGCAAAGGAGCTGAACAGGCATTTCTCAAAGGAAGATATACAAATGGCCATCAGACTTGTGAATAAATGCTAAATATCACTCAGCATTTGGGAAATGCAAATCAAAACCACACTGAGATACCATCTCACCCCAGTTAAGATGGCTAATATCCAAAAGACTGTGAATGATAAATGCTGGCGAGGTTATAGAGAAAAAGAAATTCTCGTACATTGTTGGTGGGACTGCAAAATGGTGCAGCCTCTATGGAAAATGGTGTGGAGGTTCCT
>NW_007855920.1:0-641 GCF_000696425.1 Galeopterus variegatus
CTGCATTTATGCATGTTTGAAGTATCTAATCACAGTAAGGTGACAATGAATTGGGAGTGGCTGCAATTCTGAAGTATGTTTTATATAGAAGAATATCAAACGGTGAACTTTTAGAGGCTAGAAGAATGAAATGAAGACTTATTTGCCCTGAATGACATTATTGCTACTTGATACAAGTCTATAATCCTGGATCCAAAATTCCTAGACTCATATGTGTCTTGGAATTAAGGAAATTTTATATTGTAGAAAGGTGTAAAGGTCAATTAATACCCCCAGAGGGGTCTGGAGAAGCCCTTTGTAATCAAATATAAAAACATGTGAAGGGTCACGAAAATCAACTACAATGTATTTTGAGAAGTTAAAAAAAAACAACATGTAAATATTCTCAGTAATTGGAAATAACTACATTCCTGTTTTGATTTGCCTCCAAATGATTTCAAATAAGTTGACATTTAGCCACATGGTGAATTATTAAAAGAAAAAATAATACTTCTGGTTTTAAGCATTTGGATTTTGAATTGTGGACACAAGACTGTGCTCCTGAAGGAAATTAAACAATTGGGATTCATTAGCATGAGGCTGATTGAAGTTAACATAGAGGCAGGCATCCAGATCTACATATAAGTCATGTCGGTAGTGAT
>NW_007855921.1:0-641 GCF_000696425.1 Galeopterus variegatus
TAATTTCAACTGGAGAATTGAGAAAGGCTTTAGGAAGTAGGTGGGATGTGAGCTGGACTTTACAGGCTGAGAGCAAATTCAGTTGGCAGAAAATGGAGAGAATTACTTTTCCAGTTTAGTAAATAGACATACAAGTGTGGGACACTGTGGTGATTAGGGAAAAGGAGATCAGTCAATGTGGTCAGAGCACAGATTAAATAACGGATGGTGGGAGATGAGGCTGGCTGTGCTATGGGTTTTGAATGCTAGGATAAGGAGTGTGGGGTAGATCTTGTTGTGGTCCCCAGCCCTTCACTTCTTCCTTCCTGCAGGAGAATTCTACATCTCCAGTCATGGCCGTGGGACTGGCAATGCCTCCTATAGGAGTACACATTTCTGCCCCACTGACGTTGGGTTTGGTTATATGACTTACTTTAGCCATGACATGTGAATAGACATGACCTATGCCATATTTGAGTAGAAGCTTTAAAACCATTCCTTGTTTCCAACAGCTCTCTTTCTTTTTTCCCCTTTGGCACCAGAATGCCTTATTCGATAGAGGAGCCGAGGAGCTGCTCCTTCAGCTGAGTTCCGGAATGTATATGACCCATGGAGCAGAGCCACCTTTGACCCCACAATGACCTATAACTAACAACTAACAT
>NW_007855922.1:0-641 GCF_000696425.1 Galeopterus variegatus
TAGGTGGAGTTTGCCTTTCCCTCGGGTAAACTTTTCATGTGCTCATTTGCCACGTGTACATCGTCTTTGTGAACTGTCTGTCAAGTCTTGCCAGTTTTTAAATTAGGTGTCTGCCTTCTTAGTTTTGAGTTTTTAGGAGTTCTTTGTATGTTTTGGATACAAGTCAATGCTTTTTTTTAAAATTGGTTATGAATATTCATGAGACACAAAGCTGATTGTCACCCCTTGGGCCCAAGATGTGAAGGCCAGATTCATGCTGGCAGCATACTCACTACCACAAATTGCATTTGTACCCAATGTTCCCCACCCAATTATCCCCATCCTCCCTTCCCCTTCTCCTATCCCTCCCAACACACTGTGTAGCCCAAAGAATGTTCTCTCCCTCTGCAAGTCCAATGCACCACTGTGGTCTTTCTTACCTTCCTTCTTTCTCTCTGAGCTCCCATATAGGAGTAAGCACATGCAGTATTTATCTGTCTGGTCTTGGCTTATTTCCTTGAGCATAATTTTCTCCAGGCTCATCCATGTTGTTGCAAATGGGAGAATTTCATTCTTTTTTATGCCTGAGTATTATTCCACGGCATATATGAACCACATTTTCCTTATCCAATCATCCATAGATGAACATTTAGGTGGGTTTC
>NW_007855923.1:0-641 GCF_000696425.1 Galeopterus variegatus
ATCCCAGAGGTCCTGTGGAACCAAAACAAATAGCAAAATGCAACTGGAGATTTTTTTTTTTTAATCAACCAGTAATAACCACAGTTTTATTTTGCTATATTTAGTGTGAGGATTTTTTTTCTTTCTTTCTTTCTTTTTTTTTTTGCTTCCATATATTTCTTTATTTATTTTACTTCTGAACATGCATTGTAGTTGATTTTCATGCCCCTTTACCCATTCCTCCCCACCCACATCATATCTGTTCACTTGACTTAAATAGTTCAAGGAATTTTTATGATTATTCTGTCTTCTTACCCCTCCCACCCTTGACTTGTTTATGTGTTTGTTTATTTATCCACCCTTGACTTGTTTATGTGCTTGTTTATTTATTTATTTATTTTACCTCACACAAATAAGTGAGGACATGTGGTATCTCTCTTTCTCTGCCTGACTTGTTTCACTTAATATAATTTTCTCTAAGTCCGTCCGTGTTGTTGCAAATGGTACTATTTCGTTATTTTTTATACCAGAGTAGTATTCCATTGAGTAGATATACCACGGTTTCCTTGTAAAGTCATCAGATGATGCACATTTGCACTGGTTCCAACTCTTGGCTATTGTGAATAGAGCTGCAATAATAAACACTGGAGAACAGGTATCCC
>NW_007855924.1:0-641 GCF_000696425.1 Galeopterus variegatus
GGCAGGTCTTTGAACAGCTCTGGTATACATCTTAAATTTCTAAAAAGTGCCAAGAAGGCACTCCTTCACTTAAAATTAGGGAGCATTAAGACATTCTCTGGGAACATGCTTCTTGGTGTGGCTTTGGAAGGTGATAGTCATTAGGCGTTCTGGTAAAAGACACAGGCACCTGTGATAGCTTTGCAGATCTTTTTGCATAAGACAATTTTTGGTTTACTTGTAATTTTTCCAGATGCCAGGTCAGGAGGAAACAAAGAGATGGCACAGGCAGATGCACGGGTCAGTCCAAGAGGAGGCGAGTCTGCGAGCAGACACCTAGTAGATGGGGGGTTTGCTACGGAAAGGGGATCTGAGTCTCAGGAAAGGTCCCTCCCCAACACCTCCCTAGGAGGGACTGGAAAGTCTCTTGGGCCTCTCTATTTTTAAAATTGTGGCATAACACACATAACATAAAATTTACCATTTTAAAATATACAATTCAGTAGCATTTAGTATTCTCACAATGTTGTGCAACCAGCAATACTATTTGGTTTCAGAACATTTTTTTCACCCCAAAAGTCCTTGCCTATTAAGCAGTTCTTCAGGCCTCTTTTAAAATTACAATTTCACTCATGGTGGGGACGGTGCAATGAGCCCCTAAA
>NW_007855925.1:0-641 GCF_000696425.1 Galeopterus variegatus
TAGCTTACTAGAGAAATTAGGACTAATACACAAAAAAAGTGAGTGAGAAAACCAGAAAAAAACTAAAAATTCAGAGCAATGGGTGATGAGAAGTCAAAGGTATATTACAATATAGAAAGCTTACAACTTATTTCATGTTAGTCTTTTTTTTGTTCCAAATAAAAAGGAATGTGATAAATAAAGTTGAAAAATACTTTTAGCATCTTTCTGCCCCTCTGAGAACATTTTGAAGAATTCAAAAGGAATTTTAATTATTTTCAAGAGAGATATAATGATGTTTGAAAAGTGTCTATTTGTTACAAACCAGAGTCTGCAAGCATTTTAGCCTTGCTAGTTAGGCATGATCTAAAATTCATCTGTAGATTATAGAAATATATACACCTGGGTAGGAAAAAAAAAAAAGCAGTGCAAGACATGTCAGAGTAAGACATGTCAGAGCAGTGGTACTGGGAAAAGCTGGGATACAGATTTAGCTCAAGCCCCTGCCCGAATGGATTTCATGATGAGGCTGCTGGACAAGCAAATGCTTTCTTAACATTGATGGGATAACAGTGACACAGCCCTTCCTTTCCACTCCACCGATGGCCTTTGAGTGTTTCAGTTATTCTAAGGATAGCACTTTATAGGGACTGGTGATAGTG
>NW_007855926.1:0-641 GCF_000696425.1 Galeopterus variegatus
CCATAATAATCATATACATTGTATATTGACAAAATAAAAATTAAAAAAAAAAAAAAAATTAGGAGTGGGTCTCTCACCTCTCTGTTACCCTATAGAGCCAAAAGTGAAGATAGGAGCCTGGTTTTCAACAACAATAGGATAACAACAATAATAATGGTCCTTTGTTTTATGGTTTGCAAAGACTTTCACATCCATTTTCTTGTTATATTGCTTTTTTACTTATACTCCCAGAGAGACATAATATGAGGTGGTTATTATTATCAGCTCCCATCTTACAGAGGAGGAAATTAAGAGTCAGAGGGGTTAAGCAACTTGACTAGCTCTATGTGACTGGGAAGTGGTATTGCTGGGATTGAATTAAAACTTTCTGACTCACAATGCTGTGTTTTCTCCAAAACCCTGTGTGCTTTCACAGAGCTACACAGGGCTATACATCTAGAAGGAACAATGTTATAGAGGCGCATCAAGCAAGGTAACCCACTTGTCTGCAGAAGAAAAATTGTGATGTGTCAGAGCACAGAGTGCAGTACTCACCCTTACAGAGACTGCTACTCCTCAAAAGTCTCCTGGGTGCTACAGAAGTTCATGTGACTACAAAGTACTTAAGAGAGAGTTTGGCATATCATGAGCTTCCATAAATG
>NW_007855927.1:0-641 GCF_000696425.1 Galeopterus variegatus
ATGGTTAAAAATACTATTTGCATCTGTTTTAATGTATATGTATTTTTATTTGAATGGGCTGTAAACTATTTGGTTTTGTTCTTCTGACGTGTGTATTTCCTTTCTTCCTCCTCTACCATCTGGGACGCTTTTTCTGTTACTGCGTGTGGAAAGGGAGAACACTCACTGTGTTGTTACAGCATGTGTGGGTCTGGTGAACTCACGTCTGCCTGCTCACCTCCAGTTTTCATTTTCACACCTCCACGGAGGTGGCGTGCTGCTCTTCCATGCCTGGGAGAGCTGCAGGAAATGTTACTTAAATGTGTGAATTCGACCACCAGGGTTCATTTAGCTCAGTAGGAAACAAATATGCTAAGTACAGGTAATATGCTATTTTCACTTACATGTAATAACTTTTACATTGTAACCAATCTTCCCACCCTTACTAGCAGGGGATACAATGTAGTCCAATTGTCACGTGTTAAAATGTAACTGTTTTAGATTTGGTGTATGATACGATATCTAATAATAGTATTAGGAAAATGCCACTTGTATTTTTTAGTACCTATGTGATTTTCTTGATTGTTAAAATATGTATATATATTTAGACTGAATGTAAATGAAAGAATTAGAGTCCAGTTTTTAACATTTCTAGGAAATTA
>NW_007855928.1:0-641 GCF_000696425.1 Galeopterus variegatus
CTCCAGTGCCCATTTTCATACTCACAGCATCGGCTTCTGCTTTTTCCCTAGAAACTCTCCCACCTGCGACAACTGATTCTAAGGCGGTGACCCAGCGCTGTTTGTCGGGGAAGCTGGGAGCTAGCAAGTAGAGGGTTCTCCCAGGCCAGCAGGTGGTGTGCGGGTGAGACTCCATCTTCAGTATGTATGGGACATCTAGGAATTTCACAGAGAGCACAGGATTGGGTGTGGACTTTCCCCATTCCCACTCGGAGGGATGGCCCTGAGATAGCAGAGATCCCGCCAAACCACCCCAGCCCCAGTTGCTGCTAAGACAGGGGAGCTGAGGAAGGCAGGCCTCCTTTGAGAGCCGATCCTTCATGCCCCCGCTCCTGCCCATTCTGATTAGCGAGCCCAGCCCATGGCCAGGTGGAGCTCCTCGGCTCCTTCTCACCTGCTTTGGCTGTATTTGCGAGTTCGGAAGCACCAACGGCACCATGAATAGATACGTCCCCGTCGGGAAGGCACAGCTCAAATTCTTCCACCGGCCTCTGTCCAGCTTGGTGCAAAGAGGAAGGGCAGAAAGAAAACCAAAAGAACAGGAACAAGAACAAGGGGAGAAGAGAGAAGAGAGACAGAGGAGGAAAGAGAGACAGGGTATG
>NW_007855929.1:0-641 GCF_000696425.1 Galeopterus variegatus
TTTTTTGTGACCGGTAAGGGGATCGCAACCCTTGGCTTGGTGTCGCCCACACTGCGCTCAGACAGTGAGTGCACCAGCCATCCCTATATAGGATCCAAACCCGTGGCCGGAGCAGCCACTGCGCTCCCAGCACCGCACTCTCCCGAGTGAGCCACGGGGTCGGCCCTAGAGCACAGATTCTGATACATGTCCTTAGAGGAAGAAACAATTAACTAGAAGAAAAGATAAAAATATCAACTCAAATGCCCGAGGCATGAAAATGTGTCTAGAAGAGAGGAAAGACTTATCAATAGCAACTTACACATTTAGGAGATTTTAGACCTCTAAATTTTACAGAGAAGTTTGGAGCTTTTTGTAAAGTCGTACATGAAGAACCTATTTCCATATGCTTTTGGATAGAAAATGCTGTCTATTTCTTCAAAAGTTTTACCAAGAAGGCTTTGGAAAAGATGAAATTGATTCTATGACTGTTCTGTCAGACTTAAAGACTGTGACGTGTTCGTGTAAGTACACAATATATTCTTCGCAAGGTCTAAAAACATCTGACAATTGATTAATGTAACATGTATTTAACATCTACAATTGTTCTTGGTCCTGCAGAAGACATAAAAATGAATAAACCGTGGTTCTTGCTCTCCACT
>NW_007855930.1:0-641 GCF_000696425.1 Galeopterus variegatus
AAACCATGATGCATTCTTGAATGAAGTTACTACCTAGACAGAAGAGAAAAAAAGAGAGAGGCTGAGTCCTCCATGCCTCAGCAATGCCACATCAGTACTGGACTGCCCACCTCAGGATGCCTTTTATGTTAGAGAAACATAAGCCCTTATTTAGGTGGTTAAGCCACAGCAGTCAGACTTTGGTTTTCAGCCACTGAAGCAATTAGTAGATGCTCTACGTCACTTATGGAAGTGTGAGGGGGAGGGAGTGTTGTGCATCCACGCCGAGTTAGCACTGAGTCAGTCCCATACATCCTCCCATCTGCTCCACAGAGTATAGGAAAGCATCTGCCTTTCCTTCCCAAGATCCACTGAAAGTTCTCCTTGGACTCTCACTCCTGCTGCTTGATGTCTGTTGCTCATCTCTGTCCTCTCCCAGCTGTTTATAATGTGGGAGAATGTGCAGATATCAGGGACAGTTTACTCTTCTTTATACTCCAAAACTATGTCACTACCTAATTGCTATCTAATCTATTTGGATGTCAGTGTTGATAACACTTTTATGTTTCTAATTACAACTGATCACAGATTATAATCACACATCAGGGCCAGAGTTACGGATTTGGAAGTCACCATCCAATTCGTGGTTGTCGAAGCCATAC
>NW_007855931.1:0-641 GCF_000696425.1 Galeopterus variegatus
GTTATTAAAATGATGGAATATTTTCCTTATATCCACTGAACATTTATGTTTCTTGTGTATATATTGTCAGTTCATGTCCTTTACCATCATATTAATAGTTTATAATTGCACACTTAATTTCCTTTATTAGCTTTATTCTTTAAAATTTCAATGCTTAGGACAGTGTTTCCCTATCAGGCACCACTGGTACTCAGGAGAGAACAAGTCTTCACAGGAGGATTATCTCGTGCATTTCAGGATATATGTCACTCCTGGACCCAGCCTGCCAGATGCCAACAGCACTCCAGGCTTCCTGGCAACCACAGTGTCCCACTCACTTTCATATACTCCCTAGGAAGGCATAAATATATTAGCAGAAGTCAAAATTGTACTAAATCATAAACCTACAGATCTGATTATTATCTTCCAGGATTTAGTATTAACAAAAAATTCTAAAGTGAATCTATCTCTATTTCCTTACTAACTAAACAGTTATTTTTCTCTCTAGGTGCTGTCAAGAATTTCTCTTTACTTTTGATATTCAAAAATTCTTAAATCATGATCTCTTTAACTAAAAATTAGTAAAATTTTACATACATATTCACGTTTTTCTTCATTTTAAGAGGAAATTTTTTCATTTTTTTACTGCTACATCTTTTCCT
>NW_007855932.1:0-641 GCF_000696425.1 Galeopterus variegatus
TTAAATATGATCAGAATTACATCCTTGATCTGCTTTATATTTTTGCTATTTGAGTATGTAGCCCTAAACAATGTAATTTAGTTTTTCCTATTTTTTAATTTTATACAATTGAAAACTGGCAGGATGCATTCTTACATGTCTGACTTCTTTTGCTCAACCTTGTATTTTTACTATTCATCCATGAGATTCATGGAGCTTCCTCATTTGCTTTCATTCTATCCATTCTATTTATAATTAAGTCATTCTTTCTTTGATGTGCTTTTGAGTTAAACTCCTGATGTTTCCCTTGAAATCTGCTCCAATTTGCCTGAAGAATAGCAACTCCATCCTGCAGTTGCTCAGGCCAAAAACCTCTTGCTTTCTCTCATAACTCTATATCCAGTCTGTCAGGAAATCCTGTGACATTTACCTTCAAAATAGACTCACAGTTTGACCACTACAACTCTGAACTCTTAACTTGTCCCCTGCTTCTTCCCTGGCCTCCCGTACAGTCTATTCTAAAATCAGCAGCCAGAGTGACCCTTGCCACTCTATAAAACATAGATAAGATCACGTCATGCCTCACTCCCTGCAATAGCCTCCATTACACTCAAAGCAAAGTCGGTATTTGAACCACGACCTACACAATCTAGCCCTTGGTT
>NW_007855933.1:0-641 GCF_000696425.1 Galeopterus variegatus
TATTTTTTTTTTTTGTCCTTTTTTTTTTGAGACCGGCCGCACCGCGCTCAGCCAGTGAGCGCCACCGGCCATCCCTATATAGGATCCAAACCTGCGGCGGGAGCGTGCTGCTGCACTCCGAGTGCGCCATGGGCTCAGCCCAACTTTGCTTATTTTTTAAAAATTTTAAGACATTATAAATAAAAGCTTTAGTGTCTTGAAATTGAAACTTTGAACATATTCTTATTTTTATAAAATGATACATGCATATTTCAAAAAATTAAACACAATTGCAGAGAAAACTAAAAATTTTCAGTCTTAATGCCTAAGGGAAAACCTCTGGTCAATTATTTGATGAAAATCCTTCTAGACAATTCTAAGCATGTAGGCAGGTAGTGCTATATGTATATATAAATGGAAAATGTTAAATAAGGGGGAAAAAGCCCTCACATGTTTTACTATTTCTACTAGGTCATCATTTTTAGATGAAGTATTTGGTCCACTTATAAGTCTGATTTACCTTCTTTTAAACATAAGGAATTAAGGGCCAGCCCGTGGCTCACTTGGGAGAGTATGGTGTTGATAAGACCAAGGCCACGGATTCGGATCCCTATATAGGGATGGCTGGTTAGCTAACTTGGGAGAGCATGGTGCTGACAACA
>NW_007855934.1:0-641 GCF_000696425.1 Galeopterus variegatus
ACGAGCAGACTAGGGTTAAAAGAGATGAAGAAATGCACACATTAAAAATGTACACACTTAAGGGGCTGGCCCGGTGGCGCACTGGATAAGTGCGCTGCTTGGGAAACGCAGCGGCGCTCCCGCCCGAGGGTTCGGATCCCACATACAGACCGGTTCCCGCTCACTGGCTGAGCGAGGTGTTTGTTGAGTAAATAAATCAGATATTCCTAAAACAACGAGCAGACTAGGGTTAAAAGAGATGAAGAAATGCACACATTAAAAATGTACACACTTAAAATGTACCAGTTTAAAAACTGAAGTCCTCTGAATAAGACCTGTAGTCTAGTTAACAGTATTGTACCAATGTCTGTCTCCCAGTTTTGATAATGTACTATAGTTATGCAAGATGTTATTATTGGGGGAAGCTGGAGGAAGGGTACCTAGGTCTTCTCTGTACTATGGTTGAAACTTCTGAGTCAAAGTAAAAAGTTTTTAAAAACATACAAAATAAAAGAGGCAAAATGTTCCAGGTGCCAAGCAAGCAGTTGAGGGGAGGGATTTTCAGCCTCCTCCCCGCAGAGAGCCCACCGTGGTCACACACCTGACACACTTCCAGGGTTGGGACTATCCCACCCTTTCTTTCCTGCTCTCTTCTCTTCCTC
>NW_007855935.1:0-641 GCF_000696425.1 Galeopterus variegatus
GTCACGTCTGAGTACGGAAGTGCTGACAGAGTGACAGGCACGTGTCAACAATGAAAGCAGCCGTTTTTACACTATGCACTCACTAAGACAATGGCTGAAGTCTGAAACATCAAAGTATCTCTTTATTAAGACTACTCAGTAAGGATGTGGATATTTCAGGTGCTGAAATGTTGGGGATCCAATTCATTTAAATGTTTTTTTTTAATTCTCATTTTATATAAGTTACTAATATTGGAAAATACAATGGTAATTTAATTTGACCTTCAAAAACTCGAAGCAGATTATGGTGGCAATCACTATTAGCTTCATTCTAACAAAGTGAATTACTTTAGATGATATTCTTTAAAATGTAAAACGCCGACATCTCTTCACTCCGACTTACACATGCCCACAAAAAAGAGAAAGAAAGGAAAGAACGAGATCCCAAATTTTAACTTTATTTTATCATCAATGACATATTTACCAGGATGAAAAGTCTCCTTAGTCCTATTTAACAAATTCTTTAAAATAACATGGGCATAGGGGGCGTGAGCAAAATAGGTTGAGAATGTTTACTTTTGCACTATTAGCAATTCAGTGGTTCCCAAACCAGTGTTGGATTATTTTTTCTATGTCATAAATACTATTATAAAAAGGGAAAT
>NW_007855936.1:0-641 GCF_000696425.1 Galeopterus variegatus
ACCTACGTTAAGGAAGGTTGAAACCCTAAGAAATTATGGATTTATTCTGATCAAATGCACATACGTGTGCACACACACACACAGAGGTATTGAAAAAGGTGTTCTAGTCTCTTAGCTAATTAATATACCTTTTAGAAATGTATAAATAGTTATGGATCTAGAGAGGCTGAAATGTCCAAAATCATTTTTTAGAATCTGCTTTTAAA
This sequence comes from Galeopterus variegatus, assembly GCF_000696425.1. Taxonomy (NCBI): domain Eukaryota; kingdom Metazoa; phylum Chordata; class Mammalia; order Dermoptera; family Cynocephalidae; genus Galeopterus; species Galeopterus variegatus. The sequence continues at coordinate 207 of NW_007855936.1, forward strand.
TGTATAAGATACTGTATATATTTGCCTGCATTAAGGTCTCAATATCCTGACAACCTATTTATAGACTTATAATTTTAAAATACCATATATATTTCAAGGCTTCAAACAGATAATTTTTATACAACGGGATGTAGGCATTTTCATTTTTTCTATTGCTCTGAAAATTGCTAAGTTTTCTGAGAAACTATGTATAATGTACAAGTACCCACAAAATATGACTGAGGTAGATTGCAAATGGTCTCAAATTCTTCCCTCCCTACACCCATGCCCACCCTTGGGTAGGACCCTCCAGACCTGACTCTGTGATTGTCCACGTGACTTGCTTTGGCCAATGGACATCAACAACTGTGGCACAGCAGAGACTTGAGAAGAAGTGCCCTCTTGCTGCACTTGGAGACCACCCTGGGAATAAGCCCAAGCTATCCTGCTGGAAGA
>NW_007855937.1:0-641 GCF_000696425.1 Galeopterus variegatus
TAATTTCTTTCACTAGTGTTTTGTAGTTCTCGTCATAGAGATCTTTCACCTCTTTGGTTAATTTTTTCCTAGGTATTTTATTCTTTTGGTAGTGGTTGTAAATGGGCTAGCTTTCTTGATTTCCTTTTCTGCTCATTTGTTGTTGGTTCATAGAAACACACTGATTTTTTTGTATTGATTTAGCATCTTGCCAATAATTTTATAAACATGAAGGAAATGTACAAATTTTTGAACACATAAAACCTACAAAGACTGAACCAAGAAGAAATAGAAAACCTAACAAAACAAAAACAAATAACAAAATTGAAGCAGTAATCAATGGTCTGCCAACAAAGAAAAGCCCAGTACCAGATGGCTTCACTGCTCAAATCTACCAAACCTTTAAAGAAGAATTAATACCAATTCTTTTCAAAGTATTCCAAAATATGAAACAGAGACCATTTTCCTAAAATCATTCTATGAAGCCAGCAGCACCTTGATTCCAAAATCAGATACAACAAAAAGAGACACAACAAAAAAATAGACCACAGGACAATATCCTTGATTAACATAGACTCAGAAATCCTCCAGAAAGATATTGATAAACAGAATACAACAGCATATCAAAAAGATCATACACCACGATCAAGTGGGATTCATCC
>NW_007855938.1:0-641 GCF_000696425.1 Galeopterus variegatus
TCTGACAAAGCCAATCGATCTACGTAAACTCATCAGAGCAACTAATCCATCAAAGTAAACTGATCAGACCAAGCTCATCAATCTTAGTAAACTCACCTGACCAAGCTGATTGATCTAAGTAAACTCATCAAAGCAAGCTAACCGATCTAAGTAAACTCATCAGACCCAGCCCATCAATCTAACTAAACTCATTACACCAAGCTCATTGATCTAAGAAAACTCATCACACCGAGCTCATCCATCGACGTAAAGTCGTCAGACCGAACTCGTCGATCTAAGTAAACTCATCAGAGCAAGCTCATCGATCTAAGTAAACTCCTCAGACCAAGCTCATCGATCTAAGTGAACTCATCAAAGCAAGCTAATCGATCTAAGTAAACTCATCAGACCCAGCCCATCAATCTAACTAAACTCATTACACCAAGCTCATTGATCAAAGAAAACTCATCACACCGAGCTCATCGATCGACGTAAAGTCATCAGACCGAGCTCGTCGATCTAAGTAAACTCATCAGAAAGAGCACATCGATCTAAGTAAACTCTTCATACGAAGCACATCAATCTAAGTAAAGTCAACTGACCAAGCACTTCAATCTTAGTTAATTCATCAGACCCAGCTCATCGAACTAAGTAAACTCATG
>NW_007855939.1:0-641 GCF_000696425.1 Galeopterus variegatus
ATTCTTAAAAGAATAACTATATATTGAGTTTAAAATAAGACTGAGAACCTTTGTGTATTCTTTTAATTCTCGCAATTGCATAAAACATGTTCTTCATTTTTACAGATGAGGAAACTGAGACTCGGAGAAATCCAATAGCCACCGAAGGTCACAGATGGTAAAAGCAGAGCCAGGATTTACGGCCAGATTAACAATTCTAAACGGCAGGCTCTTCACATGCAGCGCACCACCTAAATGTCTGCTCACCAGGAGCAGCAGGTCTGGTTGGTTGCTGTGTGATTTTCCAGCCCTCCCATCGCTGCTATCACCAGCTTTTGTGCTGATATAGAAATGCGACAAGAACATACTGCCAGTATGAAGGGTGAGGGTAAATGGGGGCATTTGAGGGGTCAGTGTGACGTGAAGCCACAGCACAAGCAAGTTTAAATGACTTTTCAAGAAAATTGCCTGATGCAAGAAGGAAAGAGGCTAGAAATTAAAGGTGACTCAGGTTTGTGGGAAAATATGATAACTTGAACTACTCAGAAAACTAGAAAACAGCAATCTTAAAAAACAATGAAAGAAATATAATACTCTTGGTCAGTTTCTGGACAGCAAAACCAGTACTACCCAAAAAGGCCTTTGAAAATACAGTGAATGCT
>NW_007855940.1:0-641 GCF_000696425.1 Galeopterus variegatus
GAAGGAAGGAAGGAAGGAAGGAAGGAAGGAAGGAAGGAAGGAAGGAAGGGAGGGAGGGACAGGAAAAATGGGGGTTTATCAAAAGAGTACCATAGACAACCTGGAAGACTTCACAACGGCCACACACAAAACATTGAGATAGTATTGGACTATAACCAAAAGAATATAAAAAAAAAATCCATGTATCCATTCTGCTGTAAATAAATAATAAATAAGTGAGTTAGAAGAGCAACCCTTCTTTACAGAAAACTTTCTATTAATAACTGTAGAAGCAATAAAGGAATTAAGAAGTCACCATTAAAACACAAGATTAATAATTGCCACAGAAGATCAATCAACAGGTAATAAAATTAGTGAATGAAAGTTTAACCAGTAACAAGACAGTTGCATAGTCTCAACATATATTTCCTAAAATATTTAGTAATTTCAAAAGAAAAAAAATAGAAACTTTATAGTGGAGAATCCTAATAGACACCATTTCAGCCAGATAATCAAGATGAACATCACCAGTAATAAGTCCTGAAAATATCTTAGACCTCTTGATTTAATGTAAAGAGATCACATCACCCCTGTGGTATCGTTCTCAAAAAAGCATAACCTCATTCTAATCATGTAAAACACCAAAAAACCTGAATTTTAAA
>NW_007855941.1:0-641 GCF_000696425.1 Galeopterus variegatus
TTTTTTGCTTCATTACAGCATACCACTGATACATACCAATTTCCAGAGCCGGCCATCTCTACCTGGATATCTAGACATCTGTAACTCAGAATGTTCTAAACCCAATTCATTTTCTGTCCCTCTGCCTATGTATGTTCTTTGATCTGCTTTCTTATTTTGGCTAATGACAACAGCACAATGCCTATATGCTGCTGCCTGACTTAGAAATCTCAGAATCATTCCTAACTCTTCCTCTGTTGCTCTCACTTGTGACACCCACCATCCCACAATGCAGTATATTAATTCTATCTCAGAAATGTCTCTACCACTTTTTTGTTAATCTTATAAAAAGTTTAATTTTGGAGGAAGATATAAGACATCTTATAAATAGCTTCAAATTACATAAAGTAAACAAATTACTGCAATTCAAGAACAGCAAATATGTTATTATATTGTGTCATGTTTAGTCTACCATGCTTAGGATTGAATAATCAAAGAAATGTAATACCTTTACAGAAAATTTGAAAAACACAATTAATAAGCTTCGTTTAATGAACCCATATAGATACTGCAACTAACATTGGAAAACCTGTTCTGTTTTTTTCCAAGCTCACATGGAATATCAATAGAAACTGACAGTGTGCTGGTCATAAATAAACCAG
>NW_007855942.1:0-641 GCF_000696425.1 Galeopterus variegatus
AGGTTCTCCAGTGAATTTAGAGTTGGGAATCTTCTCCTCCATCCCTTTCCCTCTCTTTCAGCCACCTTCTTCAGGCCTCATCTGTGCTCCTGGGACTATCACGTGGTCTCCTTATGATTTCCCTATTCCTACTCCTGTTCCTTTAGTCACCTCTCTAACAGCAGCTGAGACAACTTGAGAGTTTCCTATAGAGCAAACCCAGTCACCTCATTGCTGAATGTTTGTTGAATGACTACATAAATGAACAAATAATTTTACAGTTCCTGTTGTTATCAGACTCTGTGCTAAATCCTGGTGATACTGTATGCATTAGTCAGGAAGCTACCAGTTACAAGTGACAAAAACTCAACTCAAATTAGCTTCAGCCAGTAAATGGAATTTATTGGATTATGGAGGGTAGCCTTTGGGCGTAGTTGGATTCAGGCTGGAGCAATGTCACCACGAACTGGCCTCACCCTCTCCAGCTCTTGGTTCTACCTGCTTATGTGTTGGCTCACTCCCTTAGTGGTGGCGGTATAATGGCCAGAAGTACCAGGATTATGGCCTTACAGTTTGACTCCTTCTTTCATTTTAACAATAGTCCCTGGGCCTGGGTTTTATTGGCCAAGTTGGATCATGTGCCCATCTCAGTCACTGAAGGC
>NW_007855943.1:0-641 GCF_000696425.1 Galeopterus variegatus
TTCTCTCTTCAACATCTTTTCCTTTCCCTGCCTATAGGCATCACCCAGGTTCCAACCTGGTCCTCCATTATCTTGCATTTCGCTATTAGAATAACCTGTTATCTTATCTCTTCCCTCTCACTACTTTCCCTTTGCAATCCACCCCCACACTCTCCTTACAGAGAATTGGCCTAAAGAAGCACGGCTCTGATTTTGCACAGACTGCAGCAACTCCCCAAACTCTAAGCACCTGAACCTAAGTTTTAAGGTTCACTGGATCTGCCCCAATCCACTGGCAGTAATTCCTACAACACTTTACGTATACCTCATCATTGTCCAAAGATATGAACTGAATCTTCTCATTTCCACAATTTTTTCATGTAATTACCTCAACTGTTTCCACTCTAGGCCCATTTCTAAGATTAGAAATCCTATACAATGTGTTTGTATTTATATCTGGGACATTAAGTTGTTGATAGGAGGATAATTGAATAAATTATGGGACATCAATATGACAGAAAATGATTCAATTTCTCAAAATAATATATTCCAGGAATATTGAACAATATGTGAAATACTGATGACACATTATTTTTAAATAATTTTTTAAACTACACATATAATACAATATGCCATTATACAAAAATATATTTTCTAATTAT
>NW_007855944.1:0-641 GCF_000696425.1 Galeopterus variegatus
GCGGGTGAGTCACTGGGCGTGTAGCTGCCGCTGCCAGCCACATACCGCCTTGTAAAACGCCCGCCCTAGAGCCTGCTCCCTGCCTGAGCTCGGTCTCTTCTCTGGGAATTTCTGGCGACTCCCCCAGCCAGTCCAATCTCTGCCTCTCGTCGCTGCCATTCCACAGTGGACACTGTAGGGAGGAGAGAAAGGACTGAAGGGCATGGGGGGGAGTCTGGGGGGCTGGGCAGGAGTCCCCGTTCTGTCCCTGACCTGTGGACTGACCACAGTCAAGTTACTACCCTAGTGTAAGCCTCGGTTTCCTCAAATGTACAAGAGGTTGAACTAGGTAGATTTGGGAGGGGGGGTCCTTCCAACTTGAGAGAGTTTTGCCTGGGATTCAGAAGGAAATTCCAGACTTTTCAAGGCTCTCAGAGAAGGAGGGGACTGGGTAGGGCAGAAGGAGGTGGGTCAGCCTGGAGGGTTGATGAGCCTCAGCCAGGGCTGGGACAGCAGAGGGGAGGTCAACCAATGACTAACAGACCTTGACCTGGGGCAACACTCCTAGAGTGGCCCAGAGTGCAGCACACGATATCAGGGCCACCCTGGAGCCGGCATCTAGGGCTTCCTGGCAGGGCCTGGCTGTAGTTAATAGCTGACCG
>NW_007855945.1:0-641 GCF_000696425.1 Galeopterus variegatus
TTATAAGCAACAGAAACGAACTACTACAACTATCAAAACAGATGATCAATTGGAGCCAGGAAAAAGGCACAAAAAATGTCTTAGGGATTGAAAGGGTGAAGGATACACTTCCACTCAGAAGGATAAGAAAATACCTGCTTGAGTAGAGGTATGTGATGGACCTCAATGGAATGGGTGAGATTTGAACAGGTGGTAAAGGAGGTCAAAAAAGGAGTTTTAGACAGAGGACACTGCCCAAGCACAGGCTCATGGTGAGCAAAGTGTGGGAAGACACTGCCCAAGCACAGGCTCATGGTGAGCAAAGTGTGGGAAGACACTGCCCAAGCACAGGCTCATGGTGAGCAAAGTGTGGGAACACTCAGCCAAGAGCAAGCCCCACACCTCCTTCGAGTCATGCAATGTCTTCGGAGCTATTCATCTGAACTGACCTCATACTCTGCTTCCAAAACTTTCCTATGTTTCCTGGAATCTGACCTTATAATTTTCTCATTCATGTCTTTACCACCTTTTTTGGACCTAACAGCCAGCTACATTTATCTGGCTTTGACCTTAAGAGTAAAACATCCTACTCAGTCATGCGCATTTCGGACTCTTTCTTTACATACTCATACATTGACCATCCTGGGAAGAAATAGCTGGTC
>NW_007855946.1:0-641 GCF_000696425.1 Galeopterus variegatus
TCTCTCCACTGTTTCCAGGTCCTCCTCTTGTTCCCACTGGAAGATCACATGGGATGTATCTAGAGGGTACCCTGACATGCAGAAAGGCATATTGTGAGAGACAAGTATGAAGAACCACAAACATTTCTTCCAGACAGGGCTAAATCTTTGGTTTTCTGATACTCTAAAGATGGACAAGTGTGAGTTTAACTGCAACAAAATGTTTGTGAAATTCATTTTTAAAAAAGTGGCCAGGTGGGCCGAGCCCATGTTGCACTCGGGAGAGTGTGGTGCTGGGAGCTCAGCAGCACTCCCGCCGCGGGTTCGGATCCTATATGGGGATGACCGGTGCGCTCACTGTGCTCACTGGCTGAGTGCGGAGCGGCCGGTCTCAAAAAGGACAAAAAAAATAAAATAAAATAAAAGTGGCCAGGGAAGACGGGGGTGGGGAGCAGCCTCTGACATCCACACAGAACTGATCTGATCTGACGTTCACACCTAAACTTCAATATTATTACAACATAGTCTTATACTCAGAGCCAGGATATTTTGTTCTCCAGTTGAACATAAATAATCTTACAAAACACCAACTTTGGACAAGGTTACTCTGAGACCATAATAAAATGAAACAAAACAAGGTTACTTCATAATTTTGTCTAAGG
>NW_007855947.1:0-641 GCF_000696425.1 Galeopterus variegatus
TGATTGTACGTCAACTTTTATGTAACTATGTGATAGCTTCAAAAATAATTTTTAAAACAGGAAGGAATCATAATTAAATGCTGAAAATAAATTTATAGACTAATTTGAGAGAGAATTTAGTATTTTCAAGATTGAATTTTCCCATTTAGGAATACCTAATGCATTTCCATCTATTCAAGGGTTTTTTTTTTTTTTATTGAAATAATTACATATATTTGTGGGGTACAGAGTTGGATATCAATACCTGTGTATAATGTGTGATGATCAGCTCAGGATAATTAGCATATTCGTCATTACAAAACATAATTATTCTTTGTGTCCATTAACTTCCCTCCCTCTCCCCCTTTCCCACGTCTAGTAACCTCAGTTCTGTTCTCTTTCCAAAAGTTCAATGTATTATTGTTTTCTTTCTTTCTTTTCTTTTCTTTCTCTCTCTGTCTCTCTACCTCTCTCTCTCTTTCTTTCTTTCTACTTCCTTCTTTCCTTCCTTCTCTCTCTCTCTCTCTCTTATTTACTTATTTATTTTACATGAGGACATGCAGTATTTCTTTTTCTGTGCCTGGCTTATTTCACTTCACACGATTTCCTCCAAGCTCATCCATGTTGCCACCAATGGCAGAACTTCATTCATTTGTGTCTGA
>NW_007855948.1:0-641 GCF_000696425.1 Galeopterus variegatus
TGTTTTCTTCATTTTCCCTGAGGGTTGCTAAACAGATAAGGATCTCCTTGGGATGGTAATTAGTTGCTAGCTGCTTTTGTTTTCTTCATTCCCGGGTGTTCCTCCCTTCACAGGGCTTTTGCAGGCCTTTTTCATAGGCTTATCCTGAGCCCCCGGACAAAGGAATTCCTTGCAAGGGGGTAATAAATTTTAGGCATCATTCTATAAGATTGTGCACCCTATAGTTCTCAGCCAATGAGGAACTGGGGTGAGGGACTTTCATACTAGGGAATAAATTGCTTGCTACAGCCCTTTTTTGTGTGCCTGTCCCATTCACAGACACCCAGACTTGCTAGGCCATTATTAAAGTCCTGATTCGCTGTACCTCATTTCTCCCTGTCCATCATTTGCCACTGGACAGGTAATGACATTTCTCACCATAGTCAGCTATGCCATACACAGGGCCAGTAACAGTGGCAGAGAGAGGGGCAGGGATGCAGTGGACAGAAAGGTGTAATTAAAGTGAATGTAGGTCATCATTGACATGAAGACTGGAATTGCTGTCCATTGATATTAGACAAGAAACTGTAATGGAAGTTTTAACAGTAGAAATAAAGCAAAATTTTATAAATAATAATAAGCAATTGACAATTTAATAAAAA
>NW_007855949.1:0-641 GCF_000696425.1 Galeopterus variegatus
AGAAGGTCCTTTCACTCCTGCCGCAATGGGAAGTAAAGCATAAGCAGCTGGCACAGTGTCTGTAACTGAAGGACGGCAGTAGGCGCGAGGCAGCTTAGGTCGCTTCCTTGTTATCCAGTGCTGAGGACACTCGGCTCGCACTTAGGGCGGGCGGGCGGACGGACGGACGGACGGGTGGGGTGGCGGCCCCCGCTCCGACTTTGGGGAGGACGGCTGTGGCTCTGCTGCGCCGTTTTCTCTCCCTCCCCCATTGCCACCCTCCGTCCCTGCCACCTTCCTCAAACACTTGCTGAGAATCTACCGTGGTCCACACCTGGGGTACAAGCAGGAAAAACGTTCCCGTCCCAAGATCAAAGAGTCCGTATGGTGAGTTTATCAACAGGCTGTGTCCGGGGACAGTGGCTGTGTGTGCGCGTGTGTGCGCGTGGGGGTGACAGCTGGCGCTGTCAATGAGGTCTTTTAATAGAAAAGAACATTTTAGTCCCTTGGACTGAAAACTAAGTGGGAGCAGGGGCACTCACAGGAAAGGCAGGTGGCGGCACTTCAGACCGAGGGAACATGTGGGGACACAGGGAGAACGGGAGCCAGGTGCAGGCGGCGGCGAGCCGCGTGCTCGGGCAGTGGCCGCAGGACGTGGCGCA
>NW_007855950.1:0-641 GCF_000696425.1 Galeopterus variegatus
TGTTTATTTAAACATGCAATTACAAAACTCCTTAGACTAGAAAAAGCTTCCATAATGCAGTAAGTGAGGTCCCAAAAAATTATACCTGGTAAGGGCCGAGCCCGTGGCGCACTCGGGAGAGTGCAGCGCTGGGAGCACAGTAGCGCTCCCGCCACGGGTTTGGATCCTATATAGGGATGACCGGTGCACTCACGGCGCTCACTGGCTGAGCGCGGTGTGGCCAGTCTCAAAAAGGACAATATATATATATATATATATATATATGTATATATATATACCTGGTAATATGCAGGATGATGTTACTGTGAGAGTAAGGAACTGATGGGGTGATCCTGGCCATTTGATGGCTGGATTCCAAGGGTTCTTCTGTAAGATTCAAATACATTCCCATCACCTGCAGTTGGGGGCTGCCCCTTGGAGTTTGCCTGCTCTGGGCTTAAATCCCACGGGGGATGGTTCTGGGTCCATTGGCTTGCGAGGTCTTCTAGGATAAGCACTAGTAATTCCAGGAATCATTTAGGAACATCAGCCTCATCTTTGACTACTGTAATGGGGAGTATGGGGACGCAGGGCACCATCTGCCACCATTCGTGGTTGCCTGGCCCCTCCTCCCTTCTACATCCTCTTTCTTCTGTAGAAGC
>NW_007855951.1:0-641 GCF_000696425.1 Galeopterus variegatus
TCAAAATTACTAAGAGTTTTCTAAAAGACTTTCCTTAATAGGAAAATAACCTTAATACAATAGTTTGGTATTACTTATTCAAGTTCATAATTACTTAATTTTACCTATGTCACATACTACATTTATAAATGAAATTCTCAGAAAAGAGCAATTATTTTTGAAGTTTTTATTTTAAAATGGTTTTATACATAACCAGTTAAATATCTGTAGCATTATACTAACTGCCAGAAGCTTTGTATACCCGGCTCAAATAACCTTCACACACACATACAGAAGTGGTAACAGACTTAAGACACAATTTCCATCCATTTCATGCCTAGTAAGTGATATACATAAGATTCCTCCTCATTTCTGTCTAAAACAGGAAGGGATTCCTCAGCTAAAATCAAGAAATATGCCTCATACAAAACCCCCACATCCTCCCTCCACCACGAGAGAAATTTGAAGTAGACATTAACCTATAAATTCTTAAAATACCAATTTTTATTCCTAAGTTTATACCCTCCTAATTTACATTTAACTCTGATTTACTTGACTGTAGAACCATACTTTAAGATTTGTTGTTGCTATTGTGGTTGCTGCCTTCATTCCTACCTACATCACAAAGAAGTAGAAAGAAATTCTCCTACTTCTTTCTGCCC
>NW_007855952.1:0-641 GCF_000696425.1 Galeopterus variegatus
TGGATACCCCTAATTACTCTTCCTTTTCAGAGATTTTCTGGCTATTCTTATTAATTTTATAGGTAAACTTAAATATGATTTTGTCAAATAAAAAAATGCTGCAGGTATTTTGTGTTTGTGTGTGTTTTATTTATTTATTTATTTAAAGTTATTTATTTACTAATATTATTAGTTTTTTACATTCTAAGATGTTGCAGAGTAGTTTGGGGGAGGAGGACAGGGAAAGAGGGAGGGAAATAGGGTGGGAGGAGGAAGAAGGAGGCAGGACATGGTCAAGGCTTGTGGCACCCCCCTCATTCTGGCAGGGGAGATCAGGCGGCTTCCAGCAGTGGCTTGGTCATTGTTGGGCTGGATGCAGATGTCAGGGGGTTGTGGCTGATGCCTTGCACTCAGTAGCACACTGTCCTGGCTCAGGAGCCCAGGCACTTCTGGTTGCAGCTCGGTGGTCATTGCTGGGCTGGGTGTTGACATTGGGGGGCATGGCTGAGGCCCTTGGCCCCTCACCACCCTGGCTTGGGAGTCTGGGGTGCTTCTGGCAGTGGCTTGGTGGTTGTTACTGGGCTGGGTGCAGATGTTGGGGCATGTGGCTGAGGTCCTTGGCCCCCCACCACCCTGGCTCAGGAGCCCAGGGCACTTCTGGT
>NW_007855953.1:0-641 GCF_000696425.1 Galeopterus variegatus
AAGGTAGTTGGGGTAGATGGCTAATAATGTTTTATACTTTTTTTTCATTAAAATAAAAAAACAAGCCTTTGTGTTGGGGGGTGCTTCAAGCTTTTTCTTATATAAATTTTACCTCATTTGATATATGTATATTGCATATCTTAATTATTTGTGTTCCATTTTCTAAGACATGTAGCTAATCTAAAATATAAGCCATTTGTGTTCTGATGGTAAAATTATTCCCTTTAGAATAATTATTGCTGTTTGGATCCTCAAATTCAAGAAAACATATTAATGAGCAGTTAATTGTCACTTCATTCTTATGTAAATGAGTAAAACTGGAAAAAGAGGAAGACTGACGGCTAATCTACCTGAGAAGTTGTTCAAAAGGTCATTTTAGCCATGTGTTCTTATCTCCTACCAAGAGATGGGAAAAAGAAGTGCAAGACAGTAAGCGTATCAGAATGTGAGAAAGGCAGACACCTAGATGGTTATGTGGCTCAGTAGCCGCCTTTTGATCTTCCTTGGGATTAAACAGTCGTTCGCCATCTTGTTGAATTTTCCTTCCTACTTGAACCTCTCACTTCTTTCTCTGCAGATAGTAGTCCCTCAATTCTGGCCACTCTCTCCTTCCTTATTCTTTACGCACCCTTTTATTATGT
>NW_007855954.1:0-641 GCF_000696425.1 Galeopterus variegatus
CATGTAGTTATAAAATAAAATGTGGTAGGAGAAAAGTGACAATTGAGGAGAAACAATAAAAGAAGGAAGAGAGACTTACATTTCAATTTGAAAGGATTTCATAAAGAGCAATCAAATTAATTAAACGATCTCTACACATACACATATGCTGATAAAACTTATTTTAATTTGGGTGAGATAACGGGTGGGGAGGCAGGGAGGGGACCTACATGTATCCAGGCAAAGATGGAAAGAAATGGCTTACCTACAAAGAAACAAAAATTACTTTGGCTTCAGATAATATGAAATGCCAGGAGAAAGTGAAGCAACATTTTCAGAGTTTAAAGGAAAAATATGCAAGGTTACAAAATCTATCAAGTCAAGTTATTTTCACTTGCAAGAGGGGAAAAAGATAATCTTCCCAAGTAAAAACTCAGATAGTACATAGATCTGCATTTTTCAGAAATCTTATTAAAATTGTGCTCTGAAAAAAGCATCGAAATAACTCTAAGATGGGAATACCTTAGTGCTTCAATATTTAATACAAATTTTGCTGTTAGCATCTGACATTTTTTTACCATATTTAATATGGTTCACATTTTTACTATTTTGCATACAGTTTTAATTACTAATAAGTAACCTCCACAAGCTTTGCCTGTTTT
>NW_007855955.1:0-641 GCF_000696425.1 Galeopterus variegatus
AAAAAAAAAAAAAAAAAATTGAAAATCCTTATGTTGGAAATTGATACAAAATGAAGAAACAGTTTTAAACAACCCATGAGTCGAAGAATTTATGATAAAAACTTGAGAAAAAATAGAACAATAATACAAGTAGCTTAAGTATACTTAAAGCAGGTCTAGAAATACACTTTTCCACCCCTTTTTAGTCTAAAATGCATACATTAAGCCAAAAAACTCAAATGTCTATGTCAGGAGTATAGATGAATAACAGCAGAATAGCTCCTCCCCTCCAAGTTGAAGGAAATAGTAAGCAGAAGTTGATGAAATAAAAGAGGTTAACACAGCCAAAGTTGGTTATTTAAAACCACAATCGAGAAAAGAGAGAAGGCATAAAAAGTTAGGAATTGGCAAATTACAGATGCTGCAAAGGATAAACAGACAAGAGGAGGAGATTGTAAACAACTTTGTCAATAAACTTGGACACAAATTTGGCTGTGAAATGGTTAAATGGCTAAATTCCTAGAAAAATACAACTTAACTGATCCAAGAAGAAATAGATGTTAGATGTAACAGTCATCCCTAGCAAAGAGATGGAATTAACGATTTTGAAAAACATTTTTCCTCAAAGAAAACATATCCCTACAGTTTTATGAGCATTTTCT
>NW_007855956.1:0-641 GCF_000696425.1 Galeopterus variegatus
GGTATACTGACCTGAAGTTGTCAGTTAGTCATTTCCACTGACTAGGTCTTTTAGATGACTGCTTAACATTTCAAATAGTATAACTACTCCCACTGAGAGCAAAAGAAGGTGGAATATCTTAATAGCAGTAGCTAACGTGTTTATTACTGACCATGTTCCAGACTTGATATAACTCAATAGGTATAGGTAGTCACTGAACCAAAGCAAAATTAAGCTTTTTTTCCAAAGCCCCAAGCTAGTGAGAGCCAGAGTAGTAAAGCAGGTATGTCTGATTCCTGTGCCAGGGCCCCTCCGTACTGTCCTGGTTAAAGATGAGCAAGACAATTGAGATGTTATAAAATGTTTGAAAGTGTGTGGAACTCTCCTTTTCTGGAAATTGCTATCAAAAAAGGATAGAAATACTGTCTCTCTTAGTGCTATAAGCATAGTCATTGTACTGTGGGCTTAACATTGGACATAAAATTGGACAATGTTAGGAATTAAGTATCTGTACTTTGAGGTTGGGTTTTATAAAATGACCAATGAGGCAAAAAAAAATGTCAGCAATGAGAGCCATCTTTTCTCCTAGGAAAATATTTTCTTGATTTCGGAATACCTTATTAACACAAGATAGCACATGAGAGAATACTGATTCACTATAT
>NW_007855957.1:0-641 GCF_000696425.1 Galeopterus variegatus
TTTTTTTTTTTTTGTCCTTTTTGTGACGGGTAAGGGGATCGCAACCCTTGGCTTGGTGTCGCCCACACCATGCTCAGCCAGCGAGCGCACCAGCCATCCCTATATAGGATCTGAACCCGCGGCGGAAGCGCCACTGCACTCCCAGTGCCACACTCTCCCAAGTGCGCCACAGGCTTGGCCCTATGATTGCATTTTTAATGTAACCAACACAAAATTTATAAAACTTTTTGTTCTGTCTTATTTTATAAATAACAACATAATATCCTCAACTCATATAATGGCCTGCAAATCCTAAAAGAGTAACCTGATCTAGTTAATTTATTAATATGGATGATTCATGTTCCTCCATTTAATAAGTGCACCGCAATTTATCCATTTATTACTTAACTAATAAATGAAATTCCAATGTTTTCTGGTTTTTTGATATTAGAAATTTCTTATTTGAACCATGAATTACTTAGAAACATGTCCTCTAGTTTCCAACATCTGTTTTTAAACCTACCATTCCCTTTCTATTTTATTGTGTTGTTTGATTAAAAATTGATCTGAAGGGGCCGAGCCCGTGGCGCACTCGGGAGAGTGTGGTGCTGGGAGCGCAGCAGCACTCCCGCTGCAGGTTCGGATCCTATATAGGGATGACC
>NW_007855958.1:0-641 GCF_000696425.1 Galeopterus variegatus
ACAGGCCCCCAAAGACCACACACAGTTCTGTGGAGATGGGAGCCCCTCCATCTGCACCCAAGCCCTACTTACCATTTTAGCTGCTCCAGGGTTTCGCCATCCCCATGAATATTAGAAAGGACGCTTCCGTACCTAAAGGAGGCCAGTATGGTGTCACGTCTCCAATATGGTGGCACTAACTGCTTCTCTTGTCTACTGTGACTGTCTCACCTCTGACTAGAATGGAAGCCCCGAAGGGCAGGGAATGTTGTCTCCTCGGTTCATTGGAATATGGTCAGTGCCCAGAAAGTGACTGCACATAGTGTAGCTTCACATATGTTTGTTGAAGGAATGAACCCCAACAACTTCTCCCAAGATAGCTGGGTGCATCTGAAGCTGCTCTGCCAGCCCCTGGTCTCCCTGCTTTGAATACACCCAGAAGCCTGCAGATAGAATCTCAAATTTTCTGTAAAAATGTGAAAACAGTGAAGCCAAGTCAACGAGGTCGGTGAGGGGGTGACAGAGACTTACTGATGGGGGGGCAGGAATCCTGAATGAGAACAACTGCGGCCCCTCCAGCAGACCTTCCACAGGGCTGGACGCAGGAGCAGCACTTTCCATGGAGGACCCCCTGGAGCTTGTTCCTGTTACCACCCCACTGA
>NW_007855959.1:0-641 GCF_000696425.1 Galeopterus variegatus
TCAGAAAACTTTCACTTAGCCTCTATTATACTGAGATTCTGTTATAGCCTCCCGGGAAAGGGTATACATGAAGAATAGTCCTTGTGCACCAAGGGCTTACAATCTAACAGTTTGTGTAGATGAATAAACAGAAGGACTCTAAACAAGGACAAACATGTTATAGTTAACAGAGTTGGGAAAGGGATGGGGAAGGGAGGTTAGGGAGTAATTGGATAAGGAACACAAAGAGTTATTATGATTTTCAATGATGAACATACTAACAACATTGATTTGATTATCACATACTGTTCACTAATACTGATAGTCAACTCTGAACCCCATAAATATACATGTATAATCAAAAATAAATAGATATTTTAGGAAAAATAAAAACTATACAAAAAAAAAAAAACCCACAAACATGTTGTGGGCATAAAAGGACATGAGAAAACTTTAACTAAGGGAATCTGAGAAGAAGATCGCCTAGAAGTAGGACTTAAGCACCTGTGTATGTGTAATGCTGTGCTTCACACAATGGGTGTGTTTATCTCTAACAGTAAGGAATAAGGGAGTAGGCACTCCATGGCCACTATGGGAGCTTAGTTATGCTCTTTTCATGGTTTAGCTTCATGTTGCATAATGTGTGGCATTTCATTGTCACA
>NW_007855960.1:0-641 GCF_000696425.1 Galeopterus variegatus
ATGAATTTAAGAAGAGAAGCACAAGTGTTCAGGCCACAGTAATCTCTAAGTTGGTATTTTAGTCATCTACTCTTCATTTCTAAAATTGTGCTGTTATTTTTTATAAATCTGTAAACAAAAATCTTACTATGACCAAGCAATGCCAACAAAAGTATTTTATGCAAATCTAGTTATTGTGTAGTTAGAGTATCTAGTATTTAATAAAAGTAGGTGTCTGGCCCATTGATGGTTTACATCTCTTTAGATATGCAAATTTATTGTAGTCATGCCATTTTTTATATCAATACATATTGATAACCTTGCTTCTAAAACATTAATAATACTCAAATTTTTCTGTCTTTACAATTTATTCTTTACCATTATATCATATTCGAATGATGATTCTTTGTACACATACTTGCTAAAATAATTACGTTGCTGTTGATTTCTCTTTAAAATTAAATATATTTTTGTATGTTAATGCTTACTTATTAGACTATTTTTATATAAACTATTAAAAATTTGCTAACAATTTTACTTTTTTAGCTGTCATACTGCAGGCTAGACTATTCTGGAGAAACAAGATTTTGGGAAATAGAAGAGAGATTATATAAGATGCATATTGACACAAGACAGTGGTTCTCAAGTATAAGACATGCTTT
>NW_007855961.1:0-641 GCF_000696425.1 Galeopterus variegatus
ACTGGTGTTCACTGCACACCCCACCCCCCGCCCCACCTGGGTGGCCAAGTCTTTGAACGTTCCCTGACAGTATCGAGGCCAGGGCAGTCTTGGAGAGTCCTGGTGTGATTGAGATATTCTCTCCCGAGGTACCATCTCCACTGAAGGATGCCTCCATCCCACAGACGTAGTGACCAAGTTTCTGGACCTGGGCTTCCTCTCTTGGGACAGAATAAGATGGCACTGCCCCTCAGGTGATCCCTTTCTATGTGACCATAACTGACCAGTCCCTCATCAGTAGGTTGATAGCATGGAAAGGAGGTAGTTTAGTGCAGAAGTTATAGGCTCTAGAGACAGGCTGCCTGGAATCAAATCCTGGTTTGCCAGCCCTGTGACCTTGGGCAAGTTACTTCATCTCTCCATGCCTCGATTTTCTCATCTGTAAAATATGGATTATATTTGCACCTACCTCAATAGAGCTGCTGTGAGGATTAAATGAGTTAGTACATAGAAAATAGTAAGAATGGTCCCCAGCCCCACAGCATGCACTAGAAAAAAATATACGTACTAGTTATTATTCACCAGCATTTAAGTTACAGTCATTTAACATGTATCACACTCTTACTCTTTAACTTATTTACTTGTGTACTTGTTTTTTTTTT
>NW_007855962.1:0-641 GCF_000696425.1 Galeopterus variegatus
TGGCAGCAGGGCCGTGCAGGGGGCCAGCGTGCACTCGGGATCTGACAGCCTCGAGGGACCTCGGCTCTCCCTTTTACTAGCTGGCCGTCCTCATCATGTCGTTAACCTCTCAGAGTCTCTGTTCCCTCAAGGGAACGATGCAAATGACTACACTGCGGGGTTGCTGTGAGGATTAAATGACAACATACACTGAGCATTTGGAACATTGCGTCGCATACGAGAGGTCTGCAAAAAGTTCATGGAAAGATTCAGATTATCTTTTACTTCTGTATTTCCATGAACTTTATGAAGTAGCCTCGCACACTGAGCGCTAAGTATTTACCATCATCATCACTGTCACCATAGCAGGTAATGCAATTTGTGACAAGTCTGAACTCTTTCTAATGACAACTGCTCCTGGTCTTACAAACTTGAGCTGATGGATCATGTGCTCCTTACGTATTTACTGATGTTGCTGTTTTACAGAAGTGGGTCAAGGTAGCAATATTGGTACCTTGGTTCTGTAAGTTAATTTTATGCTTATTTTGCCATGTCCTGTAATAAATAGAAACTTGAGTCAATTAGTAGAAATTGCGAAGAACTCGCTCAAGTCACACCCAGGGAAAGCTGATGAGAAGCTGAGATATTCGTGACACAGGACA
>NW_007855963.1:0-641 GCF_000696425.1 Galeopterus variegatus
AAGTTATCTATGGCTGAGTATACTTAAACAATGGAAATTGGTAACATCAGTAAAATTATGTGACATTCCAAAGTACAATTAGCGAAAAGCTAAGTTGGTCAAACTGGCTCATTATCTAAAGTATAACCTCTCCTTAAGTGAGAGTTACATTCTTATCATAAAATCTAAGTATAATTATTTCTGAAATTTCCCCTAACAGACATCTCGCCCCTAGCAAACATTTTTTTCACATCTTTCTCTTCAGCAATTCTTAAAATTTCTTAATAGGATCGGTATGACAACCACTTGTCAACTCTAAAATCATTAAAGTATACAATCCCATACCTAAGAGTTGATTAGATGGGCTTTTGCCCTCTATCTGTAAACTACCGTCTCCTATTCAAGGGCTTTTGACTAATACATCATTTACCTAAAAACCCTATTCTAAAATCAAATGAGAATCAAGATTGCTAACCCTCCACAAGAGCAGATATTGTTGTTTTGTTTCTGATATTAGGGAGACAGCATTCAGTCTCTCAGCATCCAGTATGATGTGGGTTGTGGGGGTTTCATAGATGTCATATAGTATCTTGAGTAGTTGCCCTTCTGTTTCTAGTTTATTGTTTTCATTGTGAAGGGGTGTTGAACTTTGTCAAATGCTT
>NW_007855964.1:0-641 GCF_000696425.1 Galeopterus variegatus
ATGTATCCTGTTAACCCTATTTTAAGCAGAAGTTTGTTAATAATATCTGAGATCACAGAGGAAGTTTACAGCTTGCAGCACATATTTTATTTTAGGTAAAAGAGGAAGCATGCAAACCTTAGTGTGACAGTTATGTTGTATGAGAACCAAAATTATTCTACAACCAAAAGATTATTCTCTGATCTTACATTTTAACAAGTATTGATTACTTGGCTTGAATGCCACCTATGTGACCTTAATTCCAGACATTTAAGGATTGATCAAAGCCCTAGATGGCCAACATCCTTTGTGAGACAGTGATGTACATATAATTTACATTTAATATTTCAGTAATGCTGACAATACTATGTCTCTCACATGCCTCATTGTTACTCTTTTGAGTGAATTATGGTCATTTTTTATCTGGATAATAGCATGTTAAGATAGGAGGAGGCACTGCTTGCTTTTCTCTTTGTATTATGGTCTAGAAGCATAAGATAATACTCCTCTTTTAATGTGCTATTATCCAGATAAAAAATGACCATAATTCACTCAAAAGAGTAACAGTGATGCATGTGAGGGACATAGTATTGTCAGCATTACTGAAATCCTAAATGTAAATTATATGTACATCACTATCTCACAAAGGATGTTGGCCATCT
>NW_007855965.1:0-641 GCF_000696425.1 Galeopterus variegatus
GACATGGACTGAGGTTATGGGATCTTAAGAGGAAGGACACAGCATTAAAATGCCATATTCAAGATGTTGTGTCAAAAGTACATAAATCAACATGACTTATTACTGTTCACTGTGACATGGATTTCCTAGAGCTTGTCAAATTTTTGATTGATTTTGGATTGATGAGGGTTTGTCAATTTTTTTTTTCATTTTAAAGTTGCTCTTTTTTTTTTAACTGTAAAATAGAACTCTTGGTGAAGAAGTGTCCACGCCCAAACTACAGGAATGGAGAATAATGCTCCACCTCTCCAAGAGTACAATATTGACATGAATCATTTCTCTTGCATGAGAAGTTTTTTTATTTATTTCTTTCTCTGCCTATCACACATTTGCTTATATCAATATGGACTCATGGATACTTATTTTATGCTTTTGGTTATAATCAAATACCACATGACTGATTTTGTTGCTCAAATTCCATCTTTTGGCAAGAAATTTTTTCACACGTCTTATGTGTTCCTTTGATATATTCCTATTACTGTGGGTTTTTGGTAGCACTTCCTTTCCTTCTGGCACTACAAGATGCCCCCATCTCATCTTATATATTTCCAGGCACATCTTGTATATTTCCTGCTCCACGCTTAAAACCAGCCATTTCTCCC
>NW_007855966.1:0-641 GCF_000696425.1 Galeopterus variegatus
GGCGGGAGAGCTGCTGCGCTCCCAGCGCCGCACTCTCCCGAGTGCGCCATGGGCTCGGCCCGGACTTCTGACTTCTTTCAGGCCATCCATCCATCACCAGTTAGCTGCCCCACAAGATCAGCCACCTGCCCACTAGCCACTGGGAATGCAGGTGTCCTGGGTGATCACGGTGCCATATTAGATAGAGTCCATTTGTGGAGTCTGTCAGAGACTCTACCACCTCGGCCCTGGTTTAACTGAGCCACAGGGGGCTGAGGAATTCCCATAGTACTCGTGTTGACAATGACATGGTTCTGGCTCCACGAGGTCCTCTTGTGCCTCTCCACAGACACACACCAAGTACTCGGTGGGGCCATTCTGTCCCTTACTACTGCATGATAAGTCTTCTCAAAGGCAGGTGTTTTAGTCCATCTTCTGCTGCTATAACTGAATCCCTGAGACTGGGCGATTTGTAAAGAAAATAAGGTTGGTTGTTTGTTTGTTTGTTTGTTTTTTGTGGCTGGCCAATACGGGGATCCAAACCCATGGCCTTGGTGTTTTGGGGGGGGTTAAAAGAAATTTATTTCTTATAATTCTGGAAGCTGGGAAGTCCAAGGTCAAGAGGGCACTTCTGGGGAGGGCCTTCTTGCTGGTGGGGACTC
>NW_007855967.1:0-641 GCF_000696425.1 Galeopterus variegatus
CATGCCTCCCCTCCTTCCTCCTTCTCCCACCTTATTTTCTTCCCTCTTCCACTCTCCCCCCACAACCCAACTGCTCTGTAACAACAACTTACAATATAAAAACACATGGAGCCAGGTACTGACCTTCCTCCCACAACCTGGCATGCTGCCACTGCCATGGGTCCCACCTGGGATCCTGAGATATGGAGCCAAGGACCAACCCCTCCTCCTGCAAGCAGTCAAGGAGCATGCCAAAAACATCACTTCCATGTGGGTGGCCCACCACAGCCACCACAATAGCCACAGCTGCTGCAAAAGTGGTAGGCACCACAACCACCATGCAGATGGCCTGCCAGCCACTGGAGTGCATTGACACAAGGCAAGTCACTAGCAGAGACCAAAGAGAAGAAGAGGATGTCTCTCTCCACAAAGTCCATTCCAGAGTAATAGAAGAAGCATCTGTTCTGTGACAATAGTGGGGGACCTGAACAAACCTCTCAGCATTGGGCAGATCATCTAGGCAACAAATCAACAGAGTAACTGTTACTCTTTCCAAAGGAGAGAAGAAATCTAGGGTAATTAGAAGAGAGAAAGGGGGATAGGGAGAGATTGGACAAGGGGCATAAAGAGTAAGTACAATTTGTAATAATACATATGCAACT
>NW_007855968.1:0-641 GCF_000696425.1 Galeopterus variegatus
ATGCACTTAATATATTGATTGACATCTATTTCCCTGACTTCTGAGTTTCTCTCTCATATGGTTTCACACATGGGTGTGGAGAAGAGAGAGGTTTTTTGTTAACGCCTTAAATTCATACATATAAAGCATAAAACATCCAAATAAATAACGTCCTCGACATATATATACATATACATATGTACATATGTGATATTAAATTCTCAATAACGGCAAACTACTGAGCTAGTTATGATATCAGATATTTGGGAACTCTAATATTACTTCATTCACTCATTCATTAACATATTTATTTTGTGCTAATATGTGCCAGACATAGTTCAAAGCACTGGGGAGATAGCAGTACTCAGACAGACTTACATTTAGGGTTAGGGGGAGACTAAAAAAATGCATTTATGCATATAAGAAAAATCATTAATAAGTACTTAGAAGAAAGCTAATTTTTTTAAAAGTAAAGGTTATTTGAAAAGAGCACCTGGTCTGATGGGGGGGGTAGCTTTAGATCCAATGGTCTGAAAAGCCGTCTGTGAGTAAGTGACATTCAGGTTGAGATCTAAATATTAGGAAGAAAACAGCCTAAAATAGGTACTAGGGAAGAGTGTTCCCACTGTCAGAAAGAATATCAGCACGTTTCAGGAGCAGAA
>NW_007855969.1:0-641 GCF_000696425.1 Galeopterus variegatus
TTCCTCTTCTTCTCCCTCTTCTCTGCTTCCCCCCTTCTCCTTCTGAGATCAGCCTTCCCTGCTGATGTGGTTATGAGGATCAGGGTTGAGGTTTAGAGCAGGGAGGTTCAGTTGGAGAGACACAGGGACAGGGACGAGTGTGTCTGGTCACAACTGTAAGCTCCCTAATTAGCCTACAAGGAGCTATGGATTTTATCTGGCTGGATAACCCTGGGGCCAGAATGGGTGTCACTGATGGATGGCCAATTGAAGACCTCATGAATATTGGGTGACTTATATACCTCATGTATATTTAATGTTTAGTGACAATTTTAGTGTTTACTCAGCATTTCTATACCTTTCTATGCTTAGCACACATATGTACTATTTATTTTATTTATGCCTAATATGTCTCATAAGTTATTTATTTATACTTAATATATGTTGTGAATTTCACATATCCCATTTGATTTTTCATCTTCTATAGAAGAATTCAATATTCTCAAATAAAATAACAAATGCACTTTACCAGTTAATGTGCGATTAGATGTACCAATTAAAATTAATAATATTGTATTGATTAACTTTGTTTTCACCATTAATCCACTTCAGTGTTCAAACACCTGGATCCAGCATTCTTTTTTTTTTTTTTTTTTTTAAAA
>NW_007855970.1:0-641 GCF_000696425.1 Galeopterus variegatus
CGTGGCCTTGGTGTTATCAGCACCGCACTCTACCGAGTGAGCCACAGGCCGGCCCCATGCCTGCAAGATTTTGGCAAAATAAAGATCCACCTACCTCACAAGATCACCAATTCACTGCCTCCCACACACAACATTTAAGGATGTCACTGCTAAATACTGACTCAAGATGGCAACCCACAATAACCACGATAATAAAGAAAAAGGACTAACATTTATTACCTACTGTAAGTTAGGCTCCTGTGGCTTTTCCACCATAAAACTGAATTCCTGAGCACACTATGAAGAGCTAACAGACGGCTTACTCAATCTTACTTCTCTTGGGTTAGTACATTTGCTTTAGAACGTAAATTCTCAGTTTCCCTGAAGCTACTCAACAACCACATGAAACCAAATTTCATAGTCAGAGACTGGTCAATTGATGATGTAGTTTGGCTTTCCTCTGGAGGAAGAATTTGAAGAAAAGATACTGATCTTAATTTTCTCATTTGTAAAACAAAGAAGCTGCAGGTTGAAGATTTCCTTCACTGATCTTCAAGGCAGAAATCAAGTTCTAGTTGGTTTACTTCTTAACCAAAGCCTGACATTTAGAACCAGAAAGCCTCTTAAACCTCTGACCCCTTGATTTTGTTTCTTTGTAAACA
>NW_007855971.1:0-641 GCF_000696425.1 Galeopterus variegatus
GTGGGCACCCCGCGAGAACAGAAGCCTCCCAGAGAGTGGGCAGCTCCTTGGCCTCTGATCCGTTCCAGTAGTGGCATCGTTTAATCCCTTCTCCAATGCTGTGAAACAGGCACAGGAGGCTCGGACATGTGCCCAGAGCTGTCCAGTGTGTAAGGGAACGAGCCGGGATTCCAGCCCAGGGCTGTGGGGCAGCGGCGTGCTGGAACCAGTGACTGCCCACGCCACCACCTCCCTTGCCACTGGGGAAGGGCCGGGAAGGGAAGTGGCTGGTTGGCTCCTTCTCTGAGCTTGCTGCCCTTCCGTCAAGTGTGACCAGTCCCCAGGGAGGTGACTGTCTGGCGTGGTGTCATTCTTCATGCCCCGTTTCTTGGGCACATGCTTCATCAGTTGGTTTCCACTTCTTTTCACACAGGCCTGGGAATTTGTGTTCAAACCGAAGTTAGAAAACGTTCTGAAGTATCTCTCGCCTACTTAATTCCACCATCCGTTTCCCTCTTGGAGGAAGCAGAGTGGGTGAGTATGTGAGTGAGAGAAGTCGAGTTGCTCACTCACCTTCCTGGGTGAATCTGACAGGAGGCAAAATGCACCATGTCCCTGCAGTGAGAAAGGCCCTCAGAGAGGGACATGTGGTGGCAGCTGAC
>NW_007855972.1:0-641 GCF_000696425.1 Galeopterus variegatus
CGTGTCCGGCAACGGATCGCAACCCTCAGTGTTGCCCCCGTACCCGACCAGGGACCGGCAATGGGATTGCAAGCCTCGGTGTTGCTCCCGCGCCTCACTCAGCCAGTGAGCGGGAGCCGGCCTGTATGTGGGATCCAAACCCTCGGACGGGAGCGCCGCCGCGCTTCCCAAGCGGCGCACTATCCAGTGCACCACCGGGCTGGCCCCTTAAAGGGGTTTATTTTATCAAGAAGATTTAGAAGGAAGTCACTGCAGTTGGGATATTTGACATTTTCAAATGACAGACAACGCCCCCAAGAAAACCTCATCAGGAGGCCGCAGTTACAGATGATAAGGCTAAGGAACGAGGATCCCATCAGACATTCTAGAAGTCGGCTGTCCCCCTTCCAAGCTCAGCCTTACATATGAGGCTATAGTATGTAACATTGCCGAAATCTGACCATTTTTTGCCTATGCAATCATTAAAACTGAAAGATAAGACAAGAGCAAATCGGCACGCAGGCAAGTCTGGATGGGTGCTGGACACCGACACACCTCAGTAAGAAAGGCCCATCCAGTCAGTGTCACCCAACGTACAACATCACTAGAGTGTGTTATATGTCATAGAACAATGCGCCCAGGCATGGACACAGACCTCCTTT
>NW_007855973.1:0-641 GCF_000696425.1 Galeopterus variegatus
TTTTTTGATAGTATGTAAAATTTTAAATTTCTTCTCTAAGCTGGGGATTACTTAGGAGACATTTGAAGATTTGCTAAGTTCATTTTCACTGAGCAGATATTTTGAGTCAGGTGAACCCCATCAGTATATTTTTAGCAAGTCCTTTATCCTAAGGAGGTGGAGCATTTCTGAATTTACTTAGCATCCACTCAACAGTAGTACCAAGAAATGCACACACTTCCTGGTCCCAGGGTGATGCTGAAATTTATTTTCTACTCATTTTTGGTCCCAGTGGAATTTTCTGAATTAGCATTTGATCCCACTGCAATGGCTTCTTTTCCAACCCAGAGCAAGAAGGACTCAATTTTTTGTTAAAATGAGTGACTGGCCAGTATGGGGATCTGAACCCATGACCTTGGTGTTATAACACCGTGCTCTAACCAGCTGAGCTAACCAGCCAGCCCAAGGTCTCAATTTTGAAAGTCAGAATGACTGGCCCAAGGGGAGGGGCATCAATTTTATCTCATGATTTGTCAAAAACCTTATTATTTAATTGCCATTTGCTTCTGAACATCCTGGTCTCACCTGTCTTTGAACTTGCACTTTCACCAATAGTCATGTACCAACACCAGTGACAAATCCCACTGTTTTCACTGTGTTCT
>NW_007855974.1:0-641 GCF_000696425.1 Galeopterus variegatus
TCTTTATCGTACTTTTTAAAGTAGTTTAAACAACTTTTTTTTTGAAAACTAAGATTAGAATCAAGCATTTTTGGATCCCTGAGATTCCAGGGAGCAGAGTTTTAAAATTAAGATTTGGTAGAGTTTCTATGTTCATTACAAATGTTTGAATTTATGATTCTTCTGTCATTGGCTACTTAGCATTTCTAGCAAAGGCCACTTACCAGGTGAGTAACACTGTCCACTGGGTGGACAGGAAACTTTGTTGTACGTTAATTTTCTCCTCTGGAGATTTCTAAGGAAAGCTTGGGAGGGTGTAAAGAGCTTGGTAACTTGGCACAAAGTAAGTGCTCCCTCCACACATCTTGGTGATATGAATGACATACTTGTTGCCACCAGGAGTACCTGCTAACTAAGCAAAGAGCAACTCTGTAGGATAGAGTTTGATGGGGAAAAAAACCAGAATGCTCGTCAAAATCCTATCTACTCAGATTAGTAGGTGAGTCACTGTGTCCAAATAACAGCACAGGAGACTGTAAGGAAACCCTGGGATAGAGGAAGGATGCCTATAGCATGCAGGGAGCTCCACAGGTGGTAAATTTTGTCGGGCCTTAAAAACCAATGCCACCTTAAGTGACATTACAAGCGGCGCCATTATGGGC
>NW_007855975.1:0-641 GCF_000696425.1 Galeopterus variegatus
GTATTATTTTCCCCTTTCTACAAGTGGGGGAATTAAAACTTAAAGAGGATAACTGCCTTGTTCTCTCTTACACTCTTGGCAAATGACCAACAATGTGCTCTATCGTTATTTGTATGTTACTAGTTTGTTAATCATTAACTCCAAAAAGTGGAAGTGTCCTAAAACATAGGGTAAAACACGTAATCTCAAGGTAAAAGGTGGCCATTTCCATGTGGAAAAACAATTTGGCTAGTAGATATTACATACCTTATTTTCACTACCAAGCCCATTTTTTGTGTAACTAAAGATTGTCTAATTTTCAGTTCCTGGGAATAAAATTATTTCACTTTAGCCTGAAAAAATAAAACATTTAATTCAATTCTTTCTCTCTACTCTGATTCCAACTCACCAAGTATTCTTCTCATTTTGGGATGATCCCACCCCCATAAGGAGCTCTTACCAGTTTATCTGTTAATACTTAATGTCATCATAATAATTAATGTAATGCTGATGCTTTCTTGCTCATGCATTATTTATGTGGAGACTTGGTTAAGTTTACCCTGAGCTGTGCTTTCCTTGTTTTAATGGGTGTTAGTTTTACTCATCTTGAAGTTCTTCCAAAGAGAATTTCAGATACCTCGTGTGAAGCTCCTAGGACAGTT
>NW_007855976.1:0-641 GCF_000696425.1 Galeopterus variegatus
TGACCTAAACACATCCTGAAAACCCCACCTCCTAACACCATCATATTGGATGTTAGGATTTCAACATACAAATTTGGGTGGGTAGGGGATGGCACAAACATTAGTCTATAACAATAGTGGTAACAAAACACATATGCATGGTTTATTTATTTGCTTTGGGATTGTTTTATGAACAACGAACTGTTGGTTCAAAGTAATTGCAATGAATAATGGAATATTAGTTTGTTGTAGTTCTTTGAGATCTTTGGGGAAAGGCTGTTAAATAAATGAGAGTGGTACTGGTGGTTTGTCAGATAATGAAGCACAAGTTTGTATAAAATAAAAAGGAAGCAGGGAGGATAAATTCATATGTTGTCAGTGGAAAAGCCTTTTAAGTCTAGCCTTCACTTAAGTACTTAATTCCATCCACCTATTAATTCCATGCATTTGTTCCTTTATCTTTTAGTCACAGCTTCAACTGTGTGCCTGCTGTGTGCAGACCCTGTGCCTGCTTAATACATATTTGAGACATAGTTCTCACCTTCTCACAATCTCATCAAAAAATCCTATTTCTTAATATCACCACCAGTGTCATCAGAACTGTATATAATTTAGGATGATGTCAAGCTCACAGTGCAGGATATGAGTTTTCTAAACTTTAA
>NW_007855977.1:0-641 GCF_000696425.1 Galeopterus variegatus
AGCAGGCGTTGTGCCAACAGCTCTACCACGAGCCAGTATCTTCTACAGGGAATGCCTGTCCCCCAGATATCCCCATGGCCCCCTCCCTCACTTCCTTCATGCCCTCCCTCAAATATCATCTCTGAGTGATCTTCCTTGACCACAATATCTAAAGTTGCAATCCTCCCCCAACATGACCTATTGTTCCTACCCACTTTATCTTTCTCCTAATCTGCTCTTTATCTTATTTATTTATGCTATTTATCTTGTTTGTTCTTTCTCTCTCTCTAGGATGTAAATGCTGGAAGTGCAAAGATTTTTGCTTAGAACTGTTACCCAACATCTAGAAGCATGCTTGTCACATATTAGGTACTCAATCAATATTCATTCCATTCACTTATCCATTCATTTCCTAGTTCACTCAGAGTAAAAGCCAAATACTGATTGAGCACCTAATCAATCTGAATTAAATTGTCAAGCATCTCAGCAGTGAGCCATGGAAGAAACATACAGGCACTTACTTCTTTTTTACAGAAAAGTAGTATTACCCCATGTGATCATCTATATTGGGGACCAGACTTTTCACCCAGTCACCTAATTTTTCTCCAAAGGTCAAATCCCCCTTCCAGAACATGATTTGCACCACAGTTTAGGCTGATAAT
>NW_007855978.1:0-641 GCF_000696425.1 Galeopterus variegatus
TTTTGTTTTCTTTATAAATTAAAACAGAACAAAACAAAACAGAAACACAAAGTTGTTTAAACGTTTATTATCATAAGTAACAATAATCTAGAGATAGGGCATGTCCTCAGTAATCTCATCGGGAACCCAGTTTTCTCCCATCCTTCTGCTTGCCGTCCTTAGCTGTTGGCTTTTCCTCTGAGGCTGGCTTCTTTCATGATTCCAAGTTGGCTGCTATAGCTTCAGACATCACAGAGGCTAACAACACTACGAGACAGAAAATGAACTGACCCTATGATAGAGTTTGGATGTGCTGTCCCCCCAAAACTCATGTGGAAGTCTGATCCCCAATGTGACAGTGTTGGAAGCTGTTTGAGTCATGGGGTAGATCCCTCATTGAATGGATTAATGCTCTCCCTTGGAGGTGGGGGTCCTGAGTGAGTTCTTGCTCTATGAGTTCCTGCGAGAGTTGGTTGTTTAAAAGACCCTGTCACCTACCCCCTCTCTCTCTTGCTTCCTCTCGCCATGTGATCTGTTTGTACCCACTGGCTGTCTGCCGCTTTTCACCATAAGTGGAAGCAGTCTGAGGCCCACACCAGATGCAGCTGTTCCAGAATTGTAAGCCAAATAAACCTCTGTTCTTTATAAATTACCCAGTCTCA
>NW_007855979.1:0-641 GCF_000696425.1 Galeopterus variegatus
ACTCAATACCTGCTTCCTGCAGCAGGACGTCTGTGCACTCAGCAGGGGCCCTGTGCACGCCGGTGCAGAGCAGGTGCTGTGCAGGTGCGGTGCAGATGCAGAGCAGGTGCAGTGCAGAGCAGGTGCGGTGCAGAGCAGGTGCGGCACAGGTGCAGAGCAGGTGCGGTGCAGAGCAGGTGCGGCACAGGTGCAGAGCAGGTGCGGTGTAGGTGCGGTGCAGGTGCAGAGCAGGTGCGGTGTAGGTGTGGTGTAGGTGCGGTGTAGGTGCGGTGCAGAGCAGGTGCAGAGCAGGTGCGGTGTAGGTGCGCACCCCCACCCGCTGCCGACGCCCACTCCCCCCGCTCCTGGCAGGCAAGAAGAACTCGATCCTCCTGCACAAGGTGCAGCACGACCTCAGCTCGGGCGTGTTCAACAACCAGGAGAACGCCATCATCCAGGAGATCGTCAAGTACGACCGCGAGATGGTGCAGCAGGCTGAGCTGGGCCAGCGCGCGGGCCTCTTCCCACCGCCGCCACCTCCGCAGGTCACCTCGGCCATTGCCACACTGCAGCAGGCCGTGGCCATGAGCTTTTGCCCGCAGGTGGCACGCCCGCTCGTGGGGCCGCTGGCGCTGGGCTCACCGCGCCTGCTGCGCCGCCCG
>NW_007855980.1:0-641 GCF_000696425.1 Galeopterus variegatus
GCAGCGCCGCGCCTGCGCGCAGCACCCCACGGAGGCGGCCGGAAGGAGCGCGGGGGAGCTCTCCGGCACTTCCGTGAGCGGAAGCCGGCCATCTTTGGACTGTGGAGGCGCAGGTAAGTACCCGCGCGGGTTACCTGCCGCTCCGCGCCTTCCCAGCGCCGTGTTCCCGTGGCGGGCGACTGGGGGGGGTGTTGAGGGGTGGGTCCGGCAGTCCGGGCGCGGGGGCGCAGGACAGCGCTTCTACAAAGACGCGCTGCGGTCGAGGCCTCGGTGGCCCCGATGCCCCTCCGCGCGGCCGCCCCCGCACCCAGCCCGGGAGGGACGTCTCATTCTATTTTGCGCAGCCTGGGAGCGGAGGAAGAACCCTTGACGGAGACGGCGGAGGACGCACAGCACCCGCCGGGGCGCGCGGGATCGCGGACAGGGAGTAGAAGGGCCCTGGGACTCCGCCTCCCAGACAGCCCCGCGCCTGCGCGCAGCGCCCCACGGAGGCGGCCGGAAGGAGCGCGGAGGATCCCAGGGAGCGCTCGGGTGCCTCAGTGAGAGCGGGACCCAGGCGTCTTCGGACTGCGGCGTCGCAGGTAAGTAGCCGCGTGGGTTGCCCGCCGCTCTGCGCCTCCGCAGCGCCGTCTTCCCGTGGC
>NW_007855981.1:0-641 GCF_000696425.1 Galeopterus variegatus
CCGGCTGGTCCGGGGTCCCTCCCCGCCCTGTGTTGTTGGTCCCCGGTGGCGAGGAACCAACTTTCTCCAGGTTTTAAAAGAGACATAGAGAAATACATCATTGACAGAAGAAAAACATCAACCTAAGGTGAAAGAAAACTAGCAACTGACAGTCAGTCTCTGGACATAAGAAACAAGAAGCAATACAAGAGGAATGTGTGCCAAGTCTTCATGGGCTATATGTGTAAAAATGTAAAGCAGATTTTTATTTATAACTAGAAGTCAGATATCTAAACTAGAAAAGGAAATGTACCAAATATTAAGCATTAGCTCAATTAAAAAAAAAAAGGCACTGAGTCAACACCAATAAATTTTTTACAGAGCTAATTCAATTCATGAGATCATTTATTAGTTTTCTAGGACTTTCAGATAGAGCTCAAATTCCTTAATTTTGCCTAATCTATCACACGGCCTCCTTCTGCCTATTTCTCCAGAATCACTTCACTGTGCTAAAATCACAAGCAGTTCCCAAAGGCACTCCATCCTCAAAGACCTCTGCTGCACTTCTCTCTACCTGGAGGGCTGCTCTGCTCATCTCTACGGCTCTGACTCATTTGACAAGGCTCAACTCAAAGGCCACTCCCTCAGGGAAGCTTTTGCTT
>NW_007855982.1:0-641 GCF_000696425.1 Galeopterus variegatus
TTATTGTCCTTTTCATTTTGGAAATACTTTACCATATTTTTAGGTCTAAAACCACTTCAAAGTACAGTGCCATAAAACATTAGATTATTTTCTTTTTTTTTTCTTTTTTGTCTTTTTCCGTGTCCGGCAATGGATCGCAACCCTCAGTGTTACTTACTGTATGTTTTAGGTGACATTTTATAATATGTAACAAAATTCTGAACTAATTCAAAAGAATTTAGTCATGCTTTATTGTCCTTTTCATTTTGGAAATACTTTACCATATTTTTAGGTCTAAAACCACTTCAAATTACAGTGCCATTGGCCCCTAGATTATTTTCTTCAACACTTTAATTAGCTTTTAAAAGATGATCATAATGACCATTTCATATTATCCTGTTATAGTAATTGTTAATACAGATTTTTGTCTGGTTTTCATAAATTTGTCTGGAAGTACCTTCTTTTGTCATTTATCAAATTTTTATAGAGTTAACTACT
Source organism: Galeopterus variegatus (assembly GCF_000696425.1). NCBI lineage: Eukaryota > Metazoa > Chordata > Mammalia > Dermoptera > Cynocephalidae > Galeopterus > Galeopterus variegatus. Next base: position 478 of record NW_007855982.1, read on the forward strand.
ACACTACAGGTATAGAAGCTTGTAATGTTAAGCATAATTAAAAATACTTAAATTCAGTTTTAGAATGTTATAATTTAACATTAAATTAAAGCTAATAAGGATAAAGATGGCGACGGGTCTGGAGCGGCCATGCCAGGAGACAGTGCGACCCTGAGAAGTGTGCG
>NW_007855983.1:0-641 GCF_000696425.1 Galeopterus variegatus
AGAGTGGGAGGAATGAGTCAGGCTTCCCTGGTGAGTAGGCTTGAGAAACATCTAGAAAATGACCGGGACAGCCACAGCCTCAGACACATGCGAATGCTGGTAAATGTGTTTGTGGCCTTGGAGCCAGTGTGGGTTTATGTAGGAGGGGGCTCTCTACTGCTACTCCAGGAATCAACAGAGAGGTCCAGAATCTCTGATCCTTCCCCAGGCTCTCATCAAAGTTATGTGTATGATGTGAATGGCGGTCCCACAGACATGGTGCCCTTGTGCAAGATGCTACCTGAAAATTTACCACGATATATTGTGGCCCTGGTCAGTGGATTTCTGTTGCCTTCTAAATGGAGTCCAAACTCTCATAAGGCCCTCCTCAACTGGCCCTACCTACTTGGTCCTCCTTTCACACACCTTCTGCTCTAGTCAATCTAAATTCCCCAGTCTCCCTACCTCGCCAGTATTTTCCTCTATCACAACTTGCTCAAATTGTCCTCTGTCCCTGATACACCCATGCCCCTGTCTTCACATGCACTAATACCTCCTGCCTTATCAGGCCCTGCCCCTTGGGACTGCATCCAGAAGGCCTCCCACCCTCTTGCCCTCTGCACCCCTTCAGCATCTACTCCTACAGTACTGACCCAGCCTTT
>NW_007855984.1:0-641 GCF_000696425.1 Galeopterus variegatus
CAATATGCTGTCATCTCAGTTACTAGAGTTCTTCTCTTCCAGAGATTTTGGCAGCCATCCTCCTTGAGCTGTTCAGTTCCACATTATACACTGGACCTTGTGATTCTCAAAAACAGCAGCCCCCTGCAAAAATCTCAATTTCAAATACTTATTTTTCTTATCATGAGCTCTTACTCCTGATCACTCCCTCTAACACCCTAACTCCAACAATTTTACAATCCCACGAGGACCTAAAATCTACTTTCTCAGTGTCTCTGAGACATAGCTCTCCCATGATATAATCTCTTCCCTCCTTTGCAACTTAAATTTTATAGATAGACATTATAATCTTATCCTAGCTCTTGTTTTGTTTATTTTGGCGTACTTTCCTGCTGAAACCATCACTCTCATTAAATTCAATCAGGTGGCCACTCTATGCCTGTACTCATGCAGCCTAATGTGACTGATATTTGGTAGATAATCAAAAGATAATTTACATACACTGTCACTACAACATCTGCCCACCTATCCACACCTTACCTGGTCCTATAGACATGTTCTTCAATGCTCTTAGTCAAGGCCAGCCCTCTCCACATAGGCACAGGACCCTATCCTCTCCTCCCTTACTGGAATGACTAAAGCAGCGTCCTAATGGTCTCTCC
>NW_007855985.1:0-641 GCF_000696425.1 Galeopterus variegatus
ACGCACACTTCACGTAGCTTACAGTCTAGGGCTAGAAACAGATTTTGAATAAGTAAATGGATGATCTCAAAAGTTCTCAAAACAGAGACAGAGAAGAGGCAGTGACAGATGGGGAAGCATGCTGTGGGCTGAATGGTGTCCCTTAAAAAGATATGCTGAAGTCCTGACCCCAGTACCTGTGAATGTGACCTTATTGGGGAACAGGATTATTGCTCGCATATGGGAAGGCTATTGACTCTGTGCACTGACTTTGGAGCCCGCCACCGTCCCAACCTTCCTAATGAACCGTAAGTACCTCGCCGGTGGTGAAGTGTTATTTGCACACGCGGGAAGACAACCATGGTCTTCGTTTCCAACGTGAACCTTCCTCACTCGCCTTTCTTTATTGCAGGAGCACCCCGAGTGCCTCGTAAGACAGTCACCCACTGAGCAAGGGCTTGCTGCCTGTCGTGCACAGAAGCCCGCTGCACGGCCCGCCCCTGTGGAAGAAAGGCTTCCCTCGCCAGGGGCATGGGGGTCGAGGCCGGAGGCCCCACTCTCCAATCACCTCCAGGAACCTGGGCTGAACAGGCTTTTAAGAGGTATTCGGGGTCCCTGACTGGCTGAATCTGAGTCAGGCCAGATGGCATGGCAGAGGGTGA
>NW_007855986.1:0-641 GCF_000696425.1 Galeopterus variegatus
TAGTGACTCTAATTTTAGCCTAACAATGGGGAGTAAAGGGGAGTGCATATAAGACATATTTCTGAGTTCAAACTAGAGTAGTTTGTCTTTAGTTTGTTTATGGATCATAGTGCAAGGAATAGGTTTGTAGGAAAGCTGGGTTCAGTTCTGTACACACTGAGCTCGAGTTGCTAGAAAGATTTCCAGGTGACGAAGTGGAACAAACAACAGTTGAAGAAAAAATCAGACAGAAAATGGAGATCAGATCAGACAGAGTTCAAAAGTAGATGTAAAGAATCTCAGATTAGAGGGAAATATTGCCCATCCATACATACAAAATTTAAGTTATCTGCACAAGATTTGGTGAATTGTTGATTGATTTTCTTCTGTTTAAATGTGTAAATTACAGTACTCTATACTTCCAGGTCTGTTAAAAATTATCCAATGAAAATTTAAAAATTCATATTATCTGTATAGATGTGTCATTTAAAGACATGATCTTTTTAAGAAAGAGTGTAAAAAGGGAGAGAAGAAAGCTAAGAATATCAAGTAAGCAAAACTTTCATCCTGGATTTATTGAAAAGAGAAGGAGCCAGAGGCGAAGTTGAAGACTATGGCAGGAATTAGCTAGATGCTCAAGAAGCTTACTTCTTTTTCTCAAA
>NW_007855987.1:0-641 GCF_000696425.1 Galeopterus variegatus
TGTCATTAAAACTCACCTGTTTCTAATGTTTTAATGAAACCACTAGAAATTTTAAACTTACATGTATCTGTCACATCATATTTCTGTCGGACAGCACTGGTCTAAATTAAGAAGATTATTTCACAATCAGCTCCTGCATATTCTTAGTCGGACAACCAGAAAAAGAATTCTACAAGAAGAAGGTAAAACAGAGGTCCCCTTTCCAACATAAGAGGAATCTTAGCAGAGAATGTACCGTGATAAAAAAAAAAAAAAGAAGGAAATGGAAATTCTAGAACTAAAAAAATACGATAGCTGAAATGAAAAACTCACCACATGGACTTAACATATTGTATATTGCAGGAAAAAAGTATATTTGAAAGCAAAACATGAGAAATTATGCAATCTGAAGAACAGAGAGGAAACAATGCTTGTAGTCCAGTATTTCTACCTGCACACCCCCATCCACATGTGCATCTGCCACAGAGCTCGTGAAAAGAGCCAGAATAACCATCACCAAATCGGCATGTTTGGGATGGGCTGACTTGAAGCACAGGCTACGTCTTCACACCCATCACTTTTGGGACTTTGGGGCTGCCTTAGAGACCCTCATCCCCCAGAGCAATGGAAAGAGCAAAAAGTAGAGGTCTGTGTGGCTCCAA
>NW_007855988.1:0-641 GCF_000696425.1 Galeopterus variegatus
ACTGGGTTTGGTTTTCTAATATTTTATTGAACACTTTTCTATTCATATTCATGAGAGATATCAGTCTATAGTTTTCTTTTCCTATGATGTCTTTATATGGTTTTGGAATCACGGTAAAACTGGCTTCACAAAATGAATGGGGAAGTGTTTCTTCTTCCTCTTTTTTGAAAGAGTTTGTGTAGAATTGATACAATCTCTTCCTTAAATCTTTGATAAAATTCACCTGTGAAGTTACTTGGGCTTTATTTGTAAATTTTTTTTTAATTATGAAGTCAATTTTTTAAATTGATACAGAACATGTTTACTATTTCTTTTTGTGTCAGTTTTCGTAATTTGTGTCTTTCAAGGGATGTACTCATTTTGTGTAGGCTGTAAAACTCATGGCGTAAAGTTGTTCACGCAATTCCCCTATCTTTTGAATCTCTGGAGATTCTGTAGTGATCCCCTTGTTTAATTCCCTAATAATGGTAATTTGTCTGCTTCCTTTTTTTTCTAGTCAGTACAGCTAGAAATTTATCTATTACATTAATTTTGATTTCAAAATTTTTATCTATTGCTTTTTTTTCTTTTTAAAGATTAACTTTTTTTTTTTTTTCCTTTTTTTTGTCTTTTTTCGTGTCCGGCAATGGATTGCAACCCTC
>NW_007855989.1:0-641 GCF_000696425.1 Galeopterus variegatus
TCCGAACCCTCGGCGGGAGCGCCGCTGCACTCCCAAGTGGCGCACTGTAGCAGTGCACCACTGGGCCGGCCCCAACATAGATACATTTTTAAGATAAGCTATCATCTCAGATCATGCTCATTGCATTCTTCTTTTTGATATATATTATTAAAACCTGGCACTGAACCTACTCTCATCTACTTTCAGTCTCATCCACTTTCATTGATAGTAATGCTCACTCTTCAAAATGACAGTAAAAGAATGTGGTTCCCTTCAATTTATGTATAACTCCTGTAGTCTGTAATATTTTCAGTTCTTATGAATGAGTCAAAACTCACCTAGAAAATATTTTTTAAAAAACCCTACTAGATTCCAAAATAAATGTAGCCAAGAGTTTTCTGAGCCAAAACCATTCACAGATATGAATCTATGAATGACTTCCTTGGGCAACGTGAAGTCTCACCCAGCATTCAAATCAAAACCTCAGTGTTCACGTAAGTCTTTCTTTCAAACCCTATCACATAATGTCCTTCAGTCTCCTAAGGGTCCCCTTTTTGCAACCCAAATTCCAGTTATCTTCTGACAACTGATCAAAGAAAATGTGAAAAGAGAAAGTTTTACTATTAGGCCAGAACCTAATGGGAATAAAGGCAAGTTTTCAG
>NW_007855990.1:0-641 GCF_000696425.1 Galeopterus variegatus
CCCCTTATGAACAGTAAATATATTTCTTTGATTACTAATCACATACCTGTACTGATACTGTCCGTGTTGCTATGGCATTGTTGTTATTAAGACCATTGTTTCTTTTGCTTTTTAAGTAGCATGGAATATTTTCTTTCCTCTTTTTTTTTTTTTTAAACACGATTATAGTTCACTTTCACAATCCTCTGCTGGGTTCTAATGAAGATTCCTATCCTCCAAAGATTGTATGGAAGTAAAGCAGATCTTGGCAAAAAACTTTCCTTTTGGGCATGGTATTCGTAAAGAAATGTTATATGATGGAAATGATACCATTAGCAGTTTAAATATTTCAATAACCTTAATTTTAAGAAAATTCATATGAAAAATAGTTAAATGACCTCTATCCTACAGATAATGTTAATATTGCATGCACATATTACTGTAGACTAAATTTTAATAAACTCTGTTGTATAGGTAACATTACTATTATAAAATTTTCTGATTTTTGAGATATATATTTCTGATTTTTTAATTAAAATTTTGATATTTAACTTTGTACAATGATTTTTAATATGATCATTAAGTGTTTTTTTTGGTTCAAATAATTGAATCAGTATCTGGATTGCTTAGAAAAAAATAAAAAAGGAAATTATTGTAGGAAT
>NW_007855991.1:0-641 GCF_000696425.1 Galeopterus variegatus
GAGGATAATGGCATTAAGACTGCTCAAGCCTTGACCTAGCAGAACACATTTGCAGCAGTCAGTACTTACAACGTGCACATGAAAGATTCTTTTACCTAGTAAATACCTCAGCCTCAGTTCCCACCAACATTTGACTCTATGTAGTGTAATATAGTTTTTTCAATTCTGTTCTGATCCAGCTAGAGACCAGTCAGTTTCCCTTCTTGAACAGATACTTAAATCTACACCGCAGCCACTTCCTCACCAACCCTCTCTCTCCAAGGCCAGGTACTGGACAACCTCGGCCAGCCCCTAGGCCCCAAAGCCTGCTGAAATTATTCAGACTTGCTAATTCTAAACCCAATTTACCTGCCTCACTCTTTCATTTCTGCAGAGGCCACAATAACAGCTCTTACCCAGAGTTGCTCTCTCTTCTCCTGCCTGTGACTGACCCCTGTGCTTCCCCGAGTGGCCCTGTGTGGTGTGCTGTGTTCTCCCCAGGGAACCGTTAATAAAACAAAACTGTAAATCGCTTTCTCTCTCTTAATCTGCTCTGACCTCACCATACCTCACCCAAGGTAAAGTGGTTGAAACATGTAGGTAGGAAGGAAGGAAGGAAGGAAAGAAGGAAGGAAGGAAGGAAGGAAGGAAGGAAGGAAGGA
>NW_007855992.1:0-641 GCF_000696425.1 Galeopterus variegatus
GAGTTATGCAGCGTGTTCCAGGTCTCCAAATGTTTTATTCACTTGTGTATTTTTTTTTTTTTTAATTTTATCAGTAAAGATTGACTCTAGGAATCGTTTCTTAAAATCACTGTTCACAATTAGTGGCTAACTATAGGTTTTTCCTGGGGGGACTAAAAGGGCTGTCATCTCTTAACTAGTATTTTACACAAAAATAAATTTGTCATATATTAAAGATCAGATTTAAAATAAAATTTAAGAAAATAAACACTAAACTATATATGACTATTTATGTTTGAGGTAGGAAAAATTAAAAGTATGAAAATGATTTTGTCTTTTTATTTATAAAATACTTTGTTAAGACAGTTTGGTGAAGTGGTAAATAACATTTGAGAAGATTTAGTTTGTAAGAGCTAACTTTACTTAGATACATATATTTGAGGATTTATGAATCTACCCAGGATTTTGAAAAACGTTTGACTAATGTGAATTGTAAAATATGACCTCAGCTGAGTCAGCCATCCTATTGAGACATTTCTCATGAAATATATACACACTATTTTATGGTCATTACATAAGCAGGCTGTTTTACCTTCTATTGCAGCTTCATTTTGCCCTAGAGAATCCAGCTGTCAGAAAATGTGTTATCATTGCATGCATGT
>NW_007855993.1:0-641 GCF_000696425.1 Galeopterus variegatus
TTTTTGATAATAGCTAGTCTAACTGGGGTGAGATGATACGCATTTCTCTGATGATTAGTGATGCTGAACATTTTCTTTTGTGTACCTATTAGCCATTTGTATGTCTTCTTTTGAGAATTATCTTTCAGCTCCTCCTTTCCCTATTTGTATTTCTTATATATTTTGGATATCAATTTCTTGTCAGATATATAGTTTGCAGATATTTTCTCCCATTCTGTATGTTGTCTTTTTACTCTGTTGATTGTTTCCTTTGATGTGCAGAACAACAGAAGACCTTGAATAGCCAAAGCAATTTAAAGCAAAAAACAAATAAATAAATGAGGCTGGAGTCATTATACTACCTGACTTCAAATTATACTACAAAGTTATAGTAACCAAAACATCATGGTACTGGCATAGAAACACATAGATGCAACAATGGACCAGAGTAGAGAACCCAGAAATCAATCCATGTACTTACATCCAGCTGATCTTTGACAAAGATTTCAAAAACATACACTGGGCAAAGGGCAGCCTTTTCAATACATGGTGCTTGGAAAACTGGATATCCATGTGTAGTAGATTGTACACCAATGTTTATTGCAGTACTACTTACAATAGCCAAGAGTTGAACCAGCCCAAATGTCCATCATCAGATGAGT
>NW_007855994.1:0-641 GCF_000696425.1 Galeopterus variegatus
CCTGTTATGCCTTCCTAGGGGCCCAATACCCCCAGCTACCTGGGGGCCCCTAAGTCCCAGATTCAGTCCCCTCTTTCCTCTACTGCAGCTACCGTTGTCTTTGATGCCTGGAACACATCCAGAGACAGCCTGGGTGAGCAGCTTTCTGGAAGAGAGAACCTCATTTATCTCCCTGCTGTCGACATCAGAATCAAGAAAGTAATAAATTTAAGTGCCCTCTGCCCAATCCAGCTATACATTTATAAAAATACCTGGAAGTTTCTCTCAATCAAGGCATTTAAGACAATAATGAAAAGATTTAGTTATGAATAATAAATGAATGCAGTTTATCGTACTTTTAATGGAAGCTTAAGTTTACATAGGAACCCTGTAAATCTCAGCTACCTTTGACCACATAAAGTGGCCATAAAGGAAATATCAGTCAGATGTTTAAATTAATTGCAAAGCAATTTAAATCTTTACTGGAGTCACTCAAAGAATAAAGAGGAATCCATTCATGACGCCCAGTGAAACTGGTGAAGATGCGTTTCCTGTCTCTGCTCTTAGAGCTCACACACACCAGTAGTTGCCCTGCATCTCGTAATATTAATTCTCCCCCAAACTCCACTCAAACTTAGCTCCTGCTCCCAAGCAGACTCTGT
>NW_007855995.1:0-641 GCF_000696425.1 Galeopterus variegatus
GGTAGAGGACTTGGGGCTGGAGAGGTGCCACCTGTTGTCTGCCTGGAATGGCTGTGCCCTCAGGTAATAGCAGACAAAACAGCAGCAAACTTGCCAGCAACCACCATGCCACTTGTTGCTGGATGACCTTTGAGACACAGAGAGAAAGAGAGACAGAGTGAGAAGCTTTCCTTTCTTCCAGGCTCTGAAATGGACAACAGAGGAAAAGTACCTTATGGCACCAGAATAAGTAAAAATGTTGCATATAGTACATCGTATCATATCATATCAGAGCACATGCCATCCCATCTTTATATATCATATGATACATGTGATGATATAACTTTTTAAAGGGGGGAGGGGAAGAGTTATTTGAAGCTTGAATAAACCCCTTAGGAAATTTCAGTGAGTAGTCTTTTGGGTTTTTTTGTTTATTTTGTTTGGTTTTTTGTTTTTGCATTTGCCTCTTTTTTGGTAGTTTGATCTTGAGGTTAATATTAAAAGAATGTTAAAAAGAATTCTACAAGGGCCGGCCCGGTGGCACACTGGAGAATGCGCCGCCTGGGAGCGTGGCGGCGCTCCCGCTGAGGGTTCGGATCCCGTGTGGAGACCGGTTCCCGCTCACTGGTTGAGCGTGGTGCGGGCGCAACACCGAGGGTTGC
>NW_007855996.1:0-641 GCF_000696425.1 Galeopterus variegatus
AGAGATTAAATAATTTTCTCAAAGACACAAGCTAGAAACTGAGCCAACATTTTGCACAGGCACTCTCCGGAGTGGGCACTCCCAACGCTGAAACGTTATGCTCTGTATGGACTGACCGATGGCTAGAATTGGTCTTTCCTTTTTCACCTGCTGAATCAGACATTCTCTCTTTCAGGAACGTGGTAGACTCTATCCTTCTCTCCTTGACCTTCCAAGGTCTTGCCTGTGCCAGAGCATATAACCCTATAACTCTTTCTTATTACTCATTGTTAGAATTTCTTTTATTTAATGGCTCTTTTTAGTCCTAGCACATTTATTACTAGACAGAACCACTGGAGAAGCATGAATTTTCTTTTTCTGCCCTGCTCCCCTCTTCTATCTTGGCTCCTTCCCGACTTCTCTTAAAACCTCCTCTATTCTCACAGGATCTGTTTGGCAAGAGGGTTTGGGTTTACTTTGAGTTTGTCACTTCTTCTTTATTACAGAGGAAAAGAAATCCAAGTATATCATAAGAGAAATCACAACATAAAATATAGCACTTGCATTCCAGATTCTTTTTGTGATTGTTTGTAACATGATCATGGTTAACTGTGATCAGTATCCCTTTGTGACTTGGCTCTTGTGGCTTTTTGCATAGTTCC
>NW_007855997.1:0-641 GCF_000696425.1 Galeopterus variegatus
ACTGCTCACATTACAAATGTACTGTTCATGTTTATTTCATAGAACAGAAACTCCTTCTCCACTCAACAATTAACTTTTTGTATTAGTCGATTTTTGTTGCTCATAACAGAATACCTGTTTTTCATAAAGAAAAACAAAACTTAGTGCTTACATTTTGAGGCTGGGAAGTCCAAAAGTCCATCTGGTGGTGGCGACAGTGACCCAGGGGTCTCACATTGCAAGATGGTGGGAGCAGAGAGAGCAAAGAGAGAGAAAAAGACTCTACTCTTCTTTTAAAGCCCTCAGAACCACATCCCTGACCACCATTTTTAACCCATTCACTATATCACGGTCCTACAATCTAATCTCCTCTTCAAGGCTCCACCTTTCAATTACCATAATAGGATTTCCCACCCTGTAGGGAAACAGTGGGGGCTAAGTTTCTAATATGTAATACTTGGGGGACACAATTCAAGCTTCAATGAGTTTTGGGGAATAATTCAATCCACTACACTTTCTAAATTCATTTTGTATGTATACGAATGTTTGTATGCATGCACACATGAAGTCTCCTATGTATATGTGGGTGTATTTATATACGGACACTGTGTTTTCTCAACCATTCAGAAAGTCACTGAAGAATGATCAGATTAATATTTTTC
>NW_007855998.1:0-641 GCF_000696425.1 Galeopterus variegatus
GCGCAACACTGAGGGTTGCGATCCCGTTGCCGGTCAGTAAAAAAAGACAAAAAGGAAAAAAACAAAAAACAAAAAAAAAGAAGAGGGAATCTTATGTTCCCACATTTTAAGCATTATGCTATAGTGCAGTGATTATTTTCTCTAATTCAGGGATATAGTCCAATGGCTCTCCCCTGAATTTTTGTCTGTGAAAACTTATGATCTATTCTGTATTTTTTTAACAGTGCATTTTCACTTAATTTTTCTGTAAGACATACAGAGCAAGATCAAAGACAAATAAAACAAGTGGTACACTGCATCGAATTATTTCTCTCCAAAACAGCTGCAAAAATAGCACATCTAGTAATTATCCATAAGATGATGTTATTTCAACATTTCAAAATTCTCAATTGGAGCTCAAATATGATAAAAAGCAAGTCAGTATCATGTCAAGCAGTGATATTACATGGGAACTGTTAACAAGGTATTGAATTGGTACTTTTGAATTTCCTGGTGTTTCATCAAAGGAAATGTTGCTAGCTAGAGTTACTCTTTATTTTGAAAAACCGATTCTTCATAAAGTCCTTCATAGTCCTCTGTTACAGAATTTAGAACAATTTCTTAAAGTCCCCACTAGGAAAGTGTGACAGCATAATTAAGAG
>NW_007856000.1:0-641 GCF_000696425.1 Galeopterus variegatus
TGTCTGAGAAATATACTATTTGCCCTTCATTTCGGAAGGACAGCCTTGCAGGGTAGAGTAGAGGGGTGACCGGGGTGCCCCCGAGCCCACTTGAACCTGCCGGAGAGCTAACGGCCTAAGGGCGCCTAGCTGGCTCACGCTGGGGGGATTCAAAGAGGAACTGTGTGCTGTGGGATCCTCCCCCAGGGGGCTCATGCCCTGGTGTGGGAGATAACTCAACCATACAGGGGGCCGCAATACCAGGGGGAAGGTGGGAAGCCCAGAGAGGGCCTTGACCAGGGCCACAGGAACACCCACAGTGTCCGTGGCGGAGGCCTGAGACCCCTTCTGGGCCGGGCAGTGCTGAGAGACGAGGATTGCAGAAGACACGCCCCAGCCCTGTACTGAGCGCACAGAGAGGGGAGGGGTCCGGCAAAGGAGGAGGAGTCTCGGAAAAAAAGACGCACCCTCCGGGTGGCCCCACCAAGTGCACACAGAGAGGGGAAATTCCTGGATAGCGAGGTGGAGACTTATAGATCTCACACACCCTGTCAGGCCGGCAGGACAGGATACAGCTGCCAGGGCTAGAACACAAGGAATGGGGAGAACTCCCAGAGCTGACCAGAGAGGAAGCTTCCCAGAAAGGCCCAAGACCCAAGGCA
>NW_007856001.1:0-641 GCF_000696425.1 Galeopterus variegatus
GGCCTTTGTGAACAATCTCACAAACCCATTAGTCTTTTTTTTTATTAAAATTTTGGAACTTTGGGGCTGGCCCGGTGGTGCACTGGATAGTGCGCCGCTTGGGAAGCACGGCAGCACTCCCGTCCAAGGGTTCGGATCCCATGTACAGACCAGCTCCCGCTCACTGGCTGAGCGAGGCGCGGGAGCAACACCGAGGGTTGCAATCCCGTTGCCAGTCCCCGGTCCGGTACGGGGGCAACACTGGGGGTTGCGATCCGTTGCCGGACACGGAAAAAAGACAAAAAGACAAAAACAAACAAACAAAAAAAAAAATTTTGGAACTTCAGTTTAAAGCTATAAACTTAAAGTTTGTCAGGAAACTGTACCTATTAAAGTTTTTTTATAAAATATTTAAAAACATAACATTTAAAAATTATAATTAAACCAAAATTATGACTGGTAACATTTATATTAAAACAGATATTTAAAAACCTTACAAAATGTTGGAACACATATCCATGACACCTTCAGCATTAATAATGCTTTCCCACATAGTCAAATTTATTAAATAAGTCAATTAGTTTTGATACATCTTTTAGAAATCCTTTGAGAAACTCCAGGGCCCTTGGAATTTCCCAAAGTTATTTTAAAGTTTCAGAATT
>NW_007856002.1:0-641 GCF_000696425.1 Galeopterus variegatus
TATTCATAAAGTCTTTGCCCAGTCCTACTTCCTGAAGTGTTTCCCTTATGTTTTCTTTTAGGAGTTTTATATAATTTTAGGTCTTATATTTAAGTCTTTAATCCATTTTGAGTTGATTTTGGCATATGGTAAGAGATAAGGGTCTAGTTTAATTTTTCTACATATGGATGTCCAGTTTTCCCAGCACCATTTGCTGAAGAGACAGTCTTTTCCCCGATGTATGTTCTTGTGGTTTTTGTCAAAGATCAGTTGGCTGTAAACATGTGGGTTGATTTCTGGATTCTCTATTCTGTTCCATTGGTCTGAGTGTCTGTTTTTATGGCAGTACCATGATGTTTTGGTTACTATAGCTTTGTAGCATAATTTGGAGTTAGGTAGTATAACGCCTCCAGCTTTATTTGTTTTTTGTTTTTTTGTTTGTTTGTTTTGCTTAGGATTTCTTTGGCTATTTTGGATCTCTTGTTCTATATGAATGTTAGGATTCTTTTTTCCATTTCTGTGAAGAATGTCATTGGTATTTTGATGAGAATCATATAGAATCTGTAGATCACTTTGGGTAGTATTGACATTTTCACAATGTTAATTCTTCCAATCCACTAACATGGAATGTCTTTCCATCTTTCTGTGTCCTCTTTAATTTC
>NW_007856003.1:0-641 GCF_000696425.1 Galeopterus variegatus
CTGTAAGGATCCTTTTTAACTATCAAATATATATATGCAGGGCAGGGGAAGGTATATGATTGTGATTATACTTTTAGTCTCTATTGATTGAGAATATTCATATATGTGTAGATGGATGCAAGAACACCTTGGAATGAGAATGCAACTCTCTATGGGGACAGAACGTACATACTTTAAGAAAAAAAAAATGAAAAAACAAAATGAGCTAGGGAAGGGGGAGACTGTAGGAGTTTGGATGGACAAAGAAGAACTGGTAGAACATGGACAGAAAGGGAAGGATGAGACAATTCAAAGCAGAGGGAATGTGGAGATAAGACTCAGATGCAGGCATGGATTTTGAATCTGGGTGTCCTGTAAGAACTAATGTGTGGTGGAACCCTCCTTTTCTTCATGGCTTTCTTTTTTCATAATCTAACATAGTCATGCAAGTACCTGCTTGAAATGGAATTGTTCCTCATAATTTCTTGGCCAAAAGTATCATGAAAATTATTCCAAATTGCTATTTTTTCCATCACAATGTTTCCAGGCCATTTAGGTAATGCACAATAGAAATGTTCAGATCAGACCAGATCATCTTTAACACATTCCCTGTATTCTTACCAGTAGAGACATTCTAAAGTGAAAACTATAAAATACTACAC
>NW_007856004.1:0-641 GCF_000696425.1 Galeopterus variegatus
GATGTTTAATGCTATAAATTTCCCTCTAAGCACCACTTTCATAACATCCCACAGATTTTCGTAAGTTTGTGTTTTCATTTTCATTTGCTCAAAAATATTTTTAATTTCCCTTGAAATTTCTTCTTTGACCCACATGTTATTTAGAAGTGTGTTCTTTAATCACCAAGTATTTCGAGATTTTTAAAATTATCTTTTCTGTCATTGATATCTAGTTTAATTCCACCATTTTACTCCACACTCTTCTTGCTTGCATAGTTTCCGAGGATAAGTCAGATGTAATTATTCTTTTTATTCCTCTCTAGGTGAAGTTCTCCCACCCCCTGCAGCCCCTGTCAGCATCTTTAAAAATTTGTTCTCCTTATCTTTGATTTTCTGTAGTTTGAAAATACCTGGGTGTAGTTGGTTATTAATTATTTGACAAAATAATTAATTATAAAGCATTTGACAAAATCCAACAGCAATGCATAAAATAAGCAGGTCATTTATCCTGCTTATTTTTCCCTGAGCTTCCTGAATCAATGGTTTGGTGCTGACCTTAATTGGGGGAAATACTCAGCAATTATTGTTTAAAATATTTCTTCTATTCCTTTCTGTCTTCTCTCTCTGGTATTCATATTACACATATGTTATGTCCCACAGTC
>NW_007856005.1:0-641 GCF_000696425.1 Galeopterus variegatus
TCTTTGTGTCTAGTTTTCAGAAGATTGACAGTGATGTGTGTTAGTGTGGATTTTTTTTTTTCTTTTAATTTATTCTGGTTGGGATTTGTTTAGTTTCTTGACTCTGTGGTTTAAATTTTTGCCAAGTTTGGAAAATGCTCATCCTTTAGTTTTTTTGAATGATATGTTTAGCTATACCCTCTTTATTCTCTCCTTCTAGGACTTCAATGACACAAATATTAGAACTTTTGTTACAGTTCCACTGGTCTCTCAGGCTTTGTTCATTTTGTTTTCATTGCATTTTCTCTCTTTTGCTTAGACTGGATAATTTCTGCAGTTGTATCTTCAAGTTTACTAATTCTTTTGTTTTGTTCTTTCCATTCAGGTGTTGGGCAGAGCCACTAATTTATTTTTTACTGGTTATTATATATTTTTGAGACTATTTTTTTGATGAGACTTTTTTCATTTGTTTCAAGCATTTTTATAGTTGCTCATCACAGCATTTTTATAATGGCTATTTTAAAATACCTTTGTCAGAAAATTCTCGGGCCGGCCCAGTTGCGCACTGCTATAGTGCGCCGCTTGGGAAGCGCGGTGGCCTTCCCGCCGAGGGTTCGGATCCCACATACAGACCGGTTCCCGCTCACTGGTTGAGCGAGGCG
>NW_007856006.1:0-641 GCF_000696425.1 Galeopterus variegatus
TTAAAATAAATAAACACGCACACACACACACACACACACACACACACACACACACACACACATACTAAAAAGCTGTAGTAACCAAACAGCATGGTATTGACATAAAAACAGACACAATCCAATGGAACGGAGTAGAGAACCCAGAAATCAACCCACACATTTATAGCCAACTGGTCTTTAACACAGGCACCAAGAACATACACTGGGGAAAATACTATCTCTTCAATAAATGGTGCTGGGAAAACTGGACATTCATAGGTAGAAGAATGAAATTAGATCCACACCTCTTGTAATATACCAAAATCAACTCAAAATATTTTAAAGACTTAAAGATAACACAGAAAACTATAATAGTCCTAAAGAAACATAGGGGAAACACATCAGGAAATAGGACTGGAAAAGACTTTATGAGTATGACCCCCAAAGCACAGGCAACAAAAGGTAAAAATAAACAAATGGGATTATATAAAACTAAAAAGTTTCTGCATGGCCAAAACCCCAAAATAAAACAAACAAACAGAAACACCCAATTATCAGGATGAAAAGGCAACTGACAGAGTGGGAGAAAATATTTGCAAAGCATACATCTAATGGAGTTATTATTATATTTGATTTCAGTTTTCTGCAAACCTTTTGAAGTC
>NW_007856007.1:0-641 GCF_000696425.1 Galeopterus variegatus
GGGACTTTACAGATGTGATTAAGTTAAGGATCTTGAGATGGAGAGATGATGCTGGATTATTGGAGGGAGGCAGAATGGTCAGAGCGAGAGAAGGAGATATGACAACGTAAGTGAGCTCAGAGTGATGCAGTCTTGAGCCAAGTAATGTGGGCACCTCTAGAGGAAGCTAGAAAAGGCAAGGAACAGATTCTCCCCTAGAGCCTCCAGAAGGAATTTAGTTTTGCGAAAATCTTGATTTGAGCCCTGAAGACCCATTTCAGACTTCTGACCTCCAGAGCATAATAAATTTGTGTTGTTGTTCTAAGTCACTAAGTTTGTGGCAATTTGTGACAGTGGCAATAGAAAATGAGTGCAGGTGGTCACAATTACACAGTCTGAATCTGAGAGAATTAGGCAAGTGAGTTCAGGGGAAGTAAAGCTGTTATTCAGGGAGGTAGAAAGCCCTGGCTCAGCCTGAACAGTATTTACAGACTGCGCTGCTTCCATCTCTAGATATGAAAGATCCAACAAGATGTTGGTATACCTCCTGTGGCCTTCATTTCTGCCAACTTGCATGCCACAGCTAGCTCTGATCTGCCAATCAGCTATTCTCCTGGTGTCCTAACTGCTGAAATCAGCAGGTTTTCTCCTATACATGGCAG
>NW_007856008.1:0-641 GCF_000696425.1 Galeopterus variegatus
GTGTGCCGGGCCCTGGCTTGGACTGGGGACATACTCGCAGAGGAGATGGTTCCCCTGTCACTGGTGAGACGAATGGCAGTTAAAAGAGCTGGAGAGAGGGCCAGCCCGGTGGCGCACTGGAGAGTGCCCCGCTTGAGAGCACGGCGGCACTCCCGCCGAGGGTTCGGATCCCATGTGGTGACCGGTTCCCGCTCACTGGCTGAGCGTGGCGCGGGTGCAACGCTGAGGGTTGCGATCCCGTTGCCGGTCCCCAGTACGGGCGCGACACCGAGGGTTGCAATCCTGTTACTGGCCAGTAAAAAAGACAAAAAGGAAAAAAAAAAAAAAAAAGAGGTGTAGAGTGGAGCACATGCAGGGTGGCCCCGCCTAGGCTGGGGCGCCAGTCTGTGGAGCCAAAATTAGAAGTGGAAGAGCGGAGATGTCTGACCCCATGGTCCTCTCTCATCTGACTCTCCATGTTCCTCCCCCATCTGACTCCATGTTCCTCCCCCATCCGACTCCATGTTCCTCCCCCATCTGACTCTACATGGTCCTCCCCCATCTGACTCTTCATGGTCCTCCCCCATCTGGCCCTCCAAGGTCCTCCCCCATCTGACTCTCTATGGTCCTCCCTCATCTGACCCCATGGTCCTCCCCCATCT
>NW_007856009.1:0-641 GCF_000696425.1 Galeopterus variegatus
TTACTTTGCATTTCCAGTCCAATCCACAGTCTCCCATACCACCCCAGCACTCTGAGAAAACCTTCTGTGGGGAACACTGGCCAAAGATATGTAATTGCTAGAGCAATTCACACCAACTACCTAGCCATTAAAACTCTTCCGAATTTACTTTCCATGGAAGAGTCTCTCAGTCTATTGCAAGTCTCTTTCTTAGCAATGCCAGAACATGGTAAATCCCCAGAGGGGGAAAAAAAAATTTGGTAATCTCAGCTCATTTAGGAAGGGCTCTACCATCTCTAGAATTTTAACTAATTTGGTTGTTTTTGCTTCCACAGCCCTCTGATGGCTTTAAAAATATTATTTATAATGTTACCTGTGGGTTTTTTTCCCCACTTTTCTAGCTGGTGCAGTGAGAATAATGAGCTGCCACTACCTATTAAATCCTAACCAGAAATAAAATTCTTGTTGAAATGTTTAAGGCAGGAAAGTGACATGACTAGATTTGCATTTTAGAAAGCTTTCTGGAAATTGTGTGGTGGATGCACGATAATGGGGCTAGACCAAAGGCAGCATATTCTAGCAGCGGGAACTTGTGTGCAGTCAGCTATCTGCTTTTGAATCGTCACTTTGCTTTCTTCTAGTTGTTTATGTCTGGATAAATT
>NW_007856010.1:0-641 GCF_000696425.1 Galeopterus variegatus
CGATGTTTCTCAAGAACAGAAGGAGAGGGTCAGTATCTATTCTAACCAGATGGTACTGGGAAAAGCCAGCAGATTCAAAGCCTCGAGAAAAGGGAGAAAAGTCATGACTCTACTTAATCCAAAATTATCTAAATGCTAACTCAAATTCCACTTCTTCCATAAAATACTTTGCGTACATGCTATTACACTTCTGACCCCATACAGCATCCATTATCTGTAAATGACAGACAGTATCCTGATTTATTAATTGATATTTTATTTATGTATTTTGACATGTCCCTCCCAGTTCTAAGGAGGATCTAGAGATATTTATTTGCCATTATCATTTAGTTTTTCATGTATCCACACATGTCTTCTCTTTCTGTACCATTCTCTGTTGGTCATTCCTCCATCTGGGAGAAGTCACTTGGTCTTTTCCTTGCTCTCAGAGTTCTGGTTTTGTCAGGTTTCCACCCTTGCTCCATGAGACTGGAAACCAGGCCTCAACTTCCATTCCCAAGGGAGAGGCAGATGGATCTAAGCCAATCCCAGGGAGATGCCTGGGGGAGGACGGAGAGGCTTTTTCTATTGGCTCAGGAGCAATCAATATAGTGAAAATGACTATACTTCCCAAAGTAATCTACAAATTTAATGCAATCCCC
>NW_007856011.1:0-641 GCF_000696425.1 Galeopterus variegatus
ACCCTCAGTGTTGCCCCCGTACCGGACCGGGGACCGGCAACAGGATTGCAACCCTTGGTGTCGCTCCCGCACCTCGCTCAGCCAGTGAGCAGGAACCGGTCTGTGTATGGGATCTGAACCCTCGGGTGGGAGCGCCGCCGCGCTTCCCAAGCGGCACACTATCCAGTGCGCCACCAGGCCGGCCCAGGGAACAAACAACTTGAACAGACATTTCGACAGGAAACATAAGATACTCAACCTCATAAGCAGTGAGGGAAAATGAAAACCATAATGAGACTCTACTACAAATCTACTAGATTAGTAAAAGTTTAAAAATCTGACAATGCCACATTTAAGTTGGTACAATGAATTGGGAAAATGATTTGGCATTACCCAGTAGACTAAGCATTTTTCAGAGCTAAGTATATATTCTAGAGAAACTCTTGCAGCACCAGGACACGTGTGTTATAATGTTCATAACCACATTGTTAGTAATGTGAAAAGCAAGAAACAACCCAAGTGTCCATCAACCACAAACTGGATTAATTGTGGCATATTCCTACAACGGAATTGAACAAATGATAGTTGTATACACTAATAGGAGTTCTTACATTGTTTAGCAATATACGAACGTGGTAAATTTAAAAGAAAATAAGAAAACA
>NW_007856012.1:0-641 GCF_000696425.1 Galeopterus variegatus
TCAGCGTAGAAGCAGCACTCTTCTTTGAGGGCAGTGCATAATCCTCCTTGCTGTAAGAACAGCAGGTCTAGTCCGCGTCGATTCTGTAAAACAACTTCAAAAAGTGATGTTAGCGATATTTTTAAATGTGATACAGACACCTCCAAGTGGCCAAGATCTATGTCCACTGCCTCCCTAAGGGAAGCTACCTGTTGATGTGGCAAGGCTATTCCAGAGGTCATGGTACCCGCTCCAATAACTCCCAAGAGGGAGCTGATGGCCACTGCAGCTGCCCCTGCAGCCTGCTTGTTTAAGGTCTGCTTATTTTGGGTTTTGGGGGTGGTGAGATTTGCCACAGTGCTGCAAAAGGGTTTGTTAGCACCTACGCAGGAACCTTTGCCAAGGACCCGTGGGAAGGTGAGTCTGGGGTTGGTTTTATTGTGGTTACGTACACATTGGCTAGCGTTTACACCTAGACAGGCTCTAATCCAATATGATTAATCTCCTTATCAGAAGAGGAAATTTGGACATCGACGAATCAAAGGAAAGACTATGTGAGGACACAGTGAGCCATCTGCAAGCCAGAAAGAGAACCCCCCCCCACCAAAAAAACCACTCACACATTGATCTTGGACTTCTATCATCCAAATTTCAATTCTTAT
>NW_007856013.1:0-641 GCF_000696425.1 Galeopterus variegatus
TAAATGCTATATAAATAGTTGTTATACTAGATTCTTTTTATTATTTTATTGTTATATTGTTATTTTTTATTGTTTTATTATTTTACAAATATTTTTAATCCATGGTTGGTTGAATCTGCAGACATGGAACCCATGATAAAAATGGACAACTGTATATTTTAAATATTTATTGCTTTATTATTATTTATTATACAATTTCTATAATCACTCTAAATTTTACTTAAATTTTGTATGCCAATTACTATATAAATAATAAAACCCCAGATAAATACACATATTCCCATTCAGCTTAAGTGTTACTTACACTCATTCTATTATTATTATTTCTGAGACAATGCACTATTTTCTTACTTAGCAAAGGAAGCAAGTTGACATTGCTCATCTTAAAGGAATTTGGTGTGTCCTGTGGATGCATTTTGGGAAAGGGGATTTTAATTGCATGGGAGACAGTATCTCATCATCACATTGCAGAATCAAATGGGGACAAAGGCAATGACAAAAGACTGTAAAAATTGTCTCCTATGAGTTGTTAAGAACAACAAACACTTGTAAAAAATGACATATTTTGGAAATCGTAGCACTATAAATATGTTTGTCTGATAAACTTTGAGTTAATCAGTAAATGTATAACTACTATTGAC
>NW_007856014.1:0-641 GCF_000696425.1 Galeopterus variegatus
CTGGGTATATACCAAGAGGAATGGAAATCATCATGTTGAAGGGATACCTGCACTCCCATGTGCATCACAGCTCTGTTTGCTGAGATATGGAACCAACCTAAATGTCCGTCAATAGATGATTTGATAAGGAAACTGTGGTATATATACAGCATGGAATACTACTCTGCTATAAAAAGGAATGAAATACCCTCATTTGCAACAACATGGATGAACCTAGAGAAACTTATGTTGAGTGAAATCAGCAAAGCACAGAGGGATAGATACCACATGTGCTCACTCATATGTGGGAGCTAAGAGAGAAAGGAAGGAAGGAGAGAAAGACCACAGTGGCACCATGGTCTTACAGAGGGAGAGGACATCCATAGGCTACAAAGTGGAGTGGGGGGAGAGGGGGAGCAGCAGGGGGAGGGAAGTTGGGGGATAACTGGGTGGGGACACGGGATACACAAGTAATTTCTGGTAATGGGTATGTCCCCAGTATGAATCTGGCCCTCACATCATCAGCACGAGGGTTGACAATTAACTTTGTATCTTATGAATATTCTTAATAAATAAAAATAAAATAAAAAGTAAAAAAAAATATTTTGTCCAGTTTTTAAAATTATTTTATGTGAAAGTTGTGGTACAAAATACACAGTACA
>NW_007856015.1:0-641 GCF_000696425.1 Galeopterus variegatus
AGCCACTGGGAAGTGGCCAAGGAAAGACATAGTTTAAAATTATTGGATAAAAGATATTTCCGTGCTTGCTCACCACGTGATTGCAATAGCAAAGCATTAGAGCAAGATGCATGTTCACATGACCTTTAAGATAATAGGTTGAAGTTAGGAAATCCCCTGCCATATGCTTAGAAAAGCAGGTGCTTGTGTGGAAATAAACGGAACTGCTTGACGGAACCACTGCTGCATCTGAGTGTCTCTCTGTGGGGCTGAATAGGCGGGCGGCATACTCACCTTCCTCCCGGGCTCTCCTGGCCACTAGGGTGGCAGGAGTAATCCTACCAGTTCCCTCTCATGCTCATCCCATGGCGGGGGGATAAAAAGGGCTACTGGGAGGTTCGGGGCCCACTACCCCTGAGCCCTGGCAATTATATAATGGATAAGTTATCAAACTCTCTCAACAAAATAGAGTTGATAAAGAAGCTCAGATAACATCCCTAGATGGGGTGAAGCTAAAACAAAACAAAACGGGTCGGCTTTAGCTCAAGTGGTTACTTCCTCAGGCCAGACTTCAATCTGTCTAAAACAAAACAAACAAAAAAAAAAAGAATAACTTTTTTTTAAAAAGGCAGAGTGTTGAACAAAGTTTAGACAAAGATGTG
>NW_007856016.1:0-641 GCF_000696425.1 Galeopterus variegatus
TGAAATAGTTAAATGGCCATTTTAGGAGGCCCACATGGCAAGGAGCGGAGGCAGGCCTCCAACGGCTCTGCAAGTCTAATGGCCACAAGAAAATGAATTCTGCCAACAACCTGAGTGAACTTGGAATCAGATTCTTCCTCAGTCAAGCCTCCAGGAGAGAATCCCAGTGCCAGGAAACACCTGGATTTTAGCCTTGCAGAGGACTCAGCTAAGCTGTGCCTGGACTCCTGACCTACAGGAACTGAGAGGTAATATGTATTGTTTTAAATCAGTAAGGTTATGGCGATTTGTCACATGGTATAGAAAACTAATACCTAAAAATTAGAGAGTGGCTTTGGAGTCAGGCTGTGGGGGATGGCAGGAGGAATTTGGATGAAAATGATAGAGAATGACAGGAGGAATTTTGATGAAAATGATAGAGAATGCCTAGTTAGCACTGAACAGATTGTTAGCAGAAATCTGGATAGTAAGGACACTGTTGGTAAGAGCTGAAAATGAAGTGAGGAGCAATGTATTGGAAATTGGAGGAAGAGGCATCCTTGTTACAGACCGGCAGAGAGCTTAGCAAAATTGTCTCCTGCAATGACATGGAAAACAGAACTTGTAAGTGATGCATGTGGTCACACAAGTGATTTCAAAGC
>NW_007856017.1:0-641 GCF_000696425.1 Galeopterus variegatus
CAAAGACAAATACAATATAAGTAAAATTTGAAGAACTATAAACCCATAGGTAACGTAAATACCTTTCTAATTGATCTTCCTAATTGTCGATCATTGGTTAATCTGGCTTTATCTCCAGACTTATAGAAGAAATAATTAAATCCAAAGCTGATGATTGATTCACATATGCTGCTAGTGGTTTTCTGCACCTTCAGGACTGTGAATTAGTAAGTTCCTCGAGGGCAGGGACTCATGATTTATCTCTGTCGTCTCCTGGGCTTAGCTGCTGCCTGCCTGATTTATAATAGACTTCTAATAGATGTTAACTTATTAGAGGGAAATGGGATGCTTGCACAAGAAAATGGCACCAACCCTCAGCATGTCTAAGAGTGTGGACGTGCCTTAGGGACCCTGTTTCCTCCCCCCGTTGGTTCCAGTGACTGCATGAGGCACTCTGCCAGGTCTGCACCCCCACAAGGGTCCCTTCCCAACCATAAATAGGTCATTCCTATATCTGACTTTCATTTTCCCTGACAGCTCATGCCACCAAGACAGGAGGTGGTATGTATGTTCACCTGCATGATGTGCTCAATATGTATTATAATTCAAAAGGCTGTTTCTTTGGGCCACAATTTCAGATTCCACGGCTGGCCCTGGTACTG
>NW_007856018.1:0-641 GCF_000696425.1 Galeopterus variegatus
GTTTGTGTTTTTTTTTTCTTTGACCTGTAGAGATGACATTTCTGGTGTAATGAAATGTTTATGGTTTCTATTTATCTATAGTGCTACGCTTTGCAAGCCATTTCCTGACCCCATTTTCATTTAGTATGATTTCATCTTTTTGCATTTGTATCTTTGGTCCCTCTAAAAAGTTTTTTGATTGAAGCACCTTATGATGAAGGGAATTTTTATCTTTTCCTCAAATTGTTAGCTTATTTTATCAACATCATTTATTGATTTTGAATGATATGTATATAAAGAAGTTTATATTCTGATTCTGATCCATGTTCTAACCATTATTCCTGTAACATTATTAACTGATTTCATTATCTGATTTTCCAAAAGAAGCTTAGAACCTAAGTCTCCACCACCCCCCGAAAAATGTAATTAGAATTTTATTGGAAACGAATTAATATATGGAGGATAATTGACATCACTCTAATATTGACTTTTTTTACACAGTTAATTGCTTTCTCTCTCTCTTCAAATGTTTTTCTGTGTGCATGCGCTTCTTTAGGTTTTATAGTTTTTCTCATGTGTTCTGCACACTTAAAGTTATTCCGAGGTACTTAGTTTGTGTCATCTTGTGAATGGAATTATTTTCTCATTATATAGGGAAGTTT
>NW_007856019.1:0-641 GCF_000696425.1 Galeopterus variegatus
GGGTTGCGATCCGTTGCCGGACACGGAAAAAGACAAAAGACAAAAAAAAAAAAAAATTATCTGTACTGTTTTTCTGTTAATAAAAGCACTAAAGTATATTTCTTGGTAGTAAACCTGTCTGTTTTCATTCTGTTGGCTACCATCTGAACTGCCACATTGGTATAATAAATTAATGGCTTGATATTTCACCACAGTAAATAATAGAGTGGTCCAAAAAATAAAAAATAAAAAAATCGGTGAGTTCCAAGGAAATATATTTTTCGATGGATCTGATAATTTAAAGTTGTCAGTCAATGCTACAGCCAGGTGAAAAAAGATGAAACTGAAGTTCCCAAGGCCGGTGAATAACAATAACATGCTGTATTCTGTGCATCAGTCATCATTACCATAAATCTTTGATACCTATATTGCCAAATATGTCATGTACTGCCTTGATGGTGATTAAATGATGTGCCATAGTACTAAAACTGGAATGAGATTTTGTAGAACACGTGATATTCAAAAGCATTTTCAAAATCTATCATCTGTATATCTGGAAATGCTGTTTTTGTCAGTTACTATTCAAATCTTGATTTTATTTACCTAATATTTATCAAATACAGTTTTGGTGAACAATTTTCAGATTTCCCTAATACAGGTTG
>NW_007856020.1:0-641 GCF_000696425.1 Galeopterus variegatus
ATTGCTAAAGAAAGAGAAGTATTATACTAGAAGAAAACATAAAAATATAACATTACCTGTTAAAGAGTAGTGGAATTGAGGGGTCATTTTGTCTCAAAGTTTCCTTAATGTTATCATTATCTTTTTAGAATTAAAAATACATCTACCAAAAAGAAAATGCTTGTACTTTTAATAAATAAAATGTGTTGTTGAAACTCACCACCTCTCTAATCCTAGCAACTAGGGAGACTATCCCAGGAATGCTTTGGCAGTTAAAAACAAATCAGCTTGGCAGTGATCATTTCCCTCGACACCCACCCACACAGCCCACATGCATTTCTCTTGACCACTGCGGACATTCCAGACTCTCCTTCCCACCAGCGTCCACCTCCTCTTCTCATTTTTCCATGGGCCCTTCATCCTGCACAACACGTGGTGTCTTACTCAGGCACGAATCTGAGCTCAAGGATAGGGTGCCTCACACTAGGAGGGTCCCCTTTTCTGTGCTCTCCAAGTTCAGCAGGGTTTTCTTTAGCCTGTGACAGTCAGAAAGTCTCCTTCTCTTTACCTTTCCACCTTTTTCAAAGTTCTGCTCATCAAGGTTCTCCTTCAGTGCAACAACTAAGCGTGTTTAATTCTTTGCCCCATCTGGTACAGTTCTT
>NW_007856021.1:0-641 GCF_000696425.1 Galeopterus variegatus
CCCATTTGAGCATTGATTGTAGAAGGTGTGGGAGGCGTATCCATCAGGTGGAGGTCTGTTTCCTCCTGAATGAGGGTGCACCTGTCCTCATCCCCATGCGGGGACCTGCTGGTCATTGAGAGGCACTGAGAGTTTTGGAACCCAAGCCTGAATCCCACGTCTGCCACTGGTGATTCTGTGATGTGACCTGTGTGTTCCTGTTTCCTCTGTAAAATGGGAAGGGTGAAGATCGCTGCCTTTTGCAGCTTCTATACAGCCCCAGTTCAGTTCCTGGCCCTGGGAGGTCTCTACCTTTTCTACTGGAGGGTGTGTAATTTGGTAGCCTTGAAAGAATCAGCTCTCCTGAAAGCCCCCTTGGTGACTGCAAGTTTCTTCCATTTGGCCTAAATCAGGGGCCAACACACTTTCTGCAGAAGGCCAGATAGTAAATATTTGAGGCTTTGAGGGCCATACGGTCCCTGTCCCATCTGCTCAGTTCTGCCATTGTAGCACAAACACAGCCCCAGACAGTATATAAATGAACGGGCATGGCTGTGTGCGAGTAAAACCTTGGTGGTAGCTGGATTTGGCCTGCTGGCCGTAGTTTGGAACCTCCCATCTAAACTAACCTAGCTTGGAACAGGCCTGGTCAGGATGCTGCT
>NW_007856022.1:0-641 GCF_000696425.1 Galeopterus variegatus
AAATAATTTTACATCAAGAAAGGCTTTGGATTAGTAAACCATAAAACTGCCTGCAATTAAATATTAGCCTTGCTTTTTCAAACAAGAGTTACAAATTTGGTCACTGTGTACAAAGTCAGATGGAAGGTGGTTGGGGTTTATAGCATACACCCCTCCATTGCTTTTTAAAATCCCAGACTCACCCTTGGTCATAGCTTCTATTAGTACCAAAATCCCTTAAACCATGTAGTGATTAAAGTAAAGAAAGTCAAGCAGAAGTTTAAGGAAGTTCCTACTATATTATGAATATTCAAGGTTAGGATAAATGAAATATGTGTGTGTATATATAATATATAAATATATTTAGGGCTGGCCCTGTGGCGCACTTGGGAGAGTGCAATGCTGGGAGCGCAGTGGCACTCCTGCCGTGAGTTGGGATCCTATATAGGAATGGCCGGGGCGCTCACTGGCTGAGCGCGGTGCAGGCAACACCAAGCCAAGGGTTGTGATCCCCTTCCCAGTCACAAAAAAGACAAAAAAAAAATAAAAATAAAAAATAAATAAATAAATAAATAAATAAATATATTTATAAGATATATACACACACACACACAATTGTCATAAAATGCATATTTGGATTTATACTGGAAATATGTGTTACC
>NW_007856023.1:0-641 GCF_000696425.1 Galeopterus variegatus
AGGGCATCTGGGTATTTGGGAGTAGAGTGGAGCCCAGGAATGAGTAATCTCCTTCTCAGTGTGGTGCCTCTGGGTTGGGTTTTGGTTGACGTGGCATCAGCTGCTGAGTGTTGGGGACAGGCCTTCGCAGGGGAACAGCTCTGCTGGCTCAGCAGGCAGCAGCAGCCTGCACTAGGAGCACGCTTTTCCAGGCAGGGTGCCCGGTGTGTCTCAACATATGCTGCCACAAAGGGCAAATCCTGTGTTCTGTGCACTTGAGTTCCACGTGCAAACAACATGGGCCTGGGTTCCTCACCTACAACCGACTCGTGAGTGAGTATAAGCCCAGGAAACTGCCGCTGGCACCTTCCTGTTAGCAGTCGACTGGTCCCCACTCCTCCCTCCTCTCCCCATTTATGTCTTGTCCCCACTTTGTCCCTTATCCTGAGGCATCACAGCACTGGACAGACTGTCCTCTTTTGACCTTGCTGAGCCCATTCACTGCTGCCTCTGAATCCGCTGTGCTACTGCCGAAGAGCAAGGTCAAGAGAAGTGCTTGGGACAGTGATCTGTTTCATTGTTGAACAAGAAGGTGACCCTCTGAGGCCACCTAACAGCCCAACTCATTATATATTTCAGAAACTGAATTTTCCCACCCGTTG
>NW_007856024.1:0-641 GCF_000696425.1 Galeopterus variegatus
ATTAATTTATCTTGCAGGGTTATGGTAAAGTAACCTTAGTTTTTAATCTTCATTCTTGGTTCAATAATTTTTTAATGAATTAAAATACATAAATCCTCATCAATGCCTTCTCCTTTTTATATTAAATCGGATGTGTTTTACAGTAAGCAAAATTAAACAATGATATCTGAGAGACATGAGGTTGAAAATAATATTTTCTGCTTTTTTAACTTTAAAGTTATTATATGAATCAGTGCTGCTTCCTTATATGAAATATTTACTGAAGTTAAGAAATTCTTCAGTTTCAGTTCAGTTCTTTTATATGCAAGAGAAATTAATTTGAATACTTAAATAAATTGTAAAAATGCCTACTTCAGAGTGGTTAGACTATAAAGACTATATATTCTTTATTTTCAAAATTTTCCATAAACATATTTATATTTAGACAAGAAAATATTTTACAAATAATAATATATTGTACATTACTACTTAGTATATTTTAAATTAAAGTGTCTTTATGAATATGATTGCCCATTTCTCCTTTAAATGTAGTCTAAAATATTTGAGAATAATTCCAATAGAGTCTGGAAGCCCACTTATTCTCTATAGGACACGGAGACGAGGAATTCATAATGATAATCATTTATTCCTATGTGAAAAAT
>NW_007856025.1:0-641 GCF_000696425.1 Galeopterus variegatus
TTAATGGAATATCTGCTAGCTAAATGCATTATTAAATATAAATAAAAACTTTCCCTTTTCATGATACTAGTGACCTCCATGTTGCTAAAGCTGACATACCATTCTTAGAAGTCCTATGTCCTGTGTTCTTTTATGTGATGGTTGGTAGGTGAGGCATCAAGAAGAGACTTAGGAGAGGCACAAGAAAGCAAAGTTTATTATACTCACAGGTCCTAGAAGAGGGTCACATGAGGTTATGGTGTTTCTTAGTCCATTCAGGCTGCTATAACAAAATGCTTTAGACTTGGTAATTTATAAAAAACAGAAATTTATTGTTCACCGTTCTGGAGGATGGGAAGTCCAAGATCAAGGCACCAGCAGATTTGGTATCTGATGAGGACCTATTCCTCATAGATGGTGGCTTGTTGCTCTGTCCTCACATGGCAGAAAGGGGAAAAGGGAAAGCAGGCTTCCTCAAACCCTTTTATAAGGACACTAATCTTATTCACGAGGTCTCTGTCCTTATGACCTAATTGTCGGGTCCACCACCGGCCGACCCGAACAGCCCTAGCCTCGCTTTCAGTCTCTCCCTTGGTGGACGAGCGAATTGCCCGGATTCCTCTTTCCCTCCAGTCCCGTTGGGAGGAGACGGGGGAAGAGAG
>NW_007856026.1:0-641 GCF_000696425.1 Galeopterus variegatus
TGGTAAAAATAATGAGTATAAAGCTATCTTTGAATGAACCACAATAATAGTTACCATGTGTTGATGGCCTGCTGTGTGCCGGGCACTGAGATAAATACTTTACATGGATTATCTCCTAACAGTAACACTGTGAGATGGGTATTCCATTTTTTTTTTCTAAATTTATAAATGAAATACTGAGGCAGTAACAGTCACTTACTTGCTTAAGTTCACATGATAAAGAAATGGCAGACACAGGAGTCAAGCATGTCTGAGCCCAAAGCCTGATATCTTAGCCTCTATCCTAACATACACCAACAGCAGTAGTACTGTACAACTTGGTAACAGTTAAATTTAGGTTAATAACTTTCCAGCCAATTAGATGAATTTTTCTGAGTGCCAAAGACTATAAAGCAGTGAGCAGAGCGGGGAGAATGACAGAAGGCAGAAGTCATATATCTGGTCTACCTCTGGTTCTTTGGGAGAAGTTTCCTCAATTCTTCCTCTTTCCCTTCCCAATTCAAACATTTATTCATTCATTCAAAAATTTATCAATCCATTCAAACCTCTGTTCACTCAGACGATCAAATACTTACACAAATATTTATTCAGTGCCTACTATGTTCCAGGCACTGCCAGGCACTGGGGATGAACGATGAATA
>NW_007856027.1:0-641 GCF_000696425.1 Galeopterus variegatus
AACCCTCGATGTTGCGCCCGCACCGCGCTCAGCCAGTGAACGGGAACCGGTCTCCAAATGGGATCCGGCCCGTTCACGACTTTTTCAACACAGTCACACTTCAGTTACCTCTTTTTACCCTGACATGTCTGGTGAATGGGTTGTTATTATTCTCATTTAATAAATGTGGAATTTGAAGCCCAGAGCTCAGGTTAATGGATTTTCAAATAACTTACAACTAGTTAGTGGCAGTGGCAGGACCAGAAACTACATCCCTGTCTCCAATTCAAGTAGCAATTTCAGTTATTCTACAGTTGCTTTATAAAAGAAGAATAATCTACTACTATATCACTCATCGGTTCAAAATTCTTTGCAATTTTCTAAAATATACAAGCACTGTACTAACTGTGGGGGAGGCAAAGATGTCTACAAGGTCTCGTGCACTTTTGGCAGGGGACTGCTATGGTACTGCAGGGTGCTGAGGGGAGGGGCTCTCTCCTTCCCAGATCGGTGGAGAGGGGGTAGGCCTGGGCAGAATGAGCAGAATGTTTTGGTTTAACAGTGACTCTGCACAGAATTTTACTTTCTGGAAAACGTAAGAAGCAAAAAAATAAAATAAAATAAAATAATAACCCAGCTCAGAGGAAGTCAAGTTGAGGGAA
>NW_007856028.1:0-641 GCF_000696425.1 Galeopterus variegatus
TGTCTGGAATTAGCAACCGTGGCTGCCTCCTTAGGACTTCTTGGCACGTGGGATAATAAACTTTCCTTAATGTTCAGACGTATTGAGTAAGGGTTTTCTATGACTTGCAGTCAAAAGCGTCTTAACTGACATATCAACCCTTGGGAACTGTCTGCACACAGTGCGTGGGTGAGGCCACCGAGGCAGAGCAGGGACAGAGGAGAATCCAGGCAGGTGGAACACGCCACTGAAAAGCTGGGAGGACAAGAAGGCCGTGGCCAACGGAACTAAAAGGAAAGAGCCTGGGAGTTGCAGGACACTGTAAGGATGGCAGCATGCCAGCCAGGAGCCAAGGGGGCCCTGAGAAGGTGGGAGCAGAGGACAGTGTTGGCGGCTGCTGAGCAGGCAAGTGAGAGAGGACAGGAAAGTCCTCCTTTGTGACCTTGGTGCAGACAGACACTGGCTGGGAGCAGGGCAAGGAGCGAATGACAGAGGAGAAGTACAGAGAGGATGTCCACGGCTCATTTAAGAGGAAGAGCTGGTCGCTGTGGTTACTACTGAACGTGTTCCCAGCTGGGATGAAGGAGATTCTGGTTTTGTCACTAAATGGCTGTTGGGCCTTGGGCCAGGCTCTCCCTGTCTCTCTTCCACCTCGATTCTCC
>NW_007856029.1:0-641 GCF_000696425.1 Galeopterus variegatus
GCACCCGTCTCCACTGTCCCCTCCAGGACTGCTCATGTTCCCAAGCTGAAGCTCTGTGCCCATGGAAGGACAACTTCCACCCCGTCCCGGCCCTCAGCAGGAGAGGTTCAGCTCCACACCAGCAGTTAAGCACGAGTTCTTGCTCCGGTCTGGAGGCAGGGACTCGGTGTCTCGGGCACTGCAGTTGTGGTCCCCGTCGGGCTGGCCCAGTGATGGGCTCTGTGGCTGGAGGCGGGAAGAGTAGCGGTGCTGCCCAGTGTGGCCCCTGACTGCAGGCACCACGGCGGGGGGTGTTGCGGGTCCCTGTCAGGATGCCAGCTTGGGGCTTTGGCCCACTCTCACGGACACCCCTCTGGTGCTCTCTCGGTGGCTCAGCTCCGCTTAGCTCATCTGGTCAGCTGACAGTAAGGAATCTTACCTGTTGGGTCTTCTTGCTGCATCATCAAGAGGTGGCAGGTGGAAGGGCAAGAGAGCATGTGCGTGTGCAAGGGGGTGGGGGGTGCCAAACTTGCTTTCATAACAAACCCACTCCCGTGATAATGACATGGATCCATGCATGAGAGCAGACCCTAATGACCTACTCACCTCTCAACACTGTTGCATGTGAGCTCTGGGGACACATCCAGACCACAGCAGTTACA
>NW_007856030.1:0-641 GCF_000696425.1 Galeopterus variegatus
AGAGTAATGGGTTGGCGAACAGCAACCCAAAAGCATATGCCAACCTTCTCCATGCTAGCTCGAGGCTGAGCTCAGGTTTATATAGGCAATTTATAAGCAAACAATGCAACCAGCTCCAAATGTTGATGCAGGTGGCCAGGCCAGCTCATCATCACACCAGTACTTAATCTTTCCCTTCATAGTCAGCAGGTCGTTTCTGTCTATTGTTCTAACTACCTTTCCCCTAGTTACTTTATGGGAAGGCGTAAGGAGTCAGTTACACTCACAGTCCCACAGGGGTGCAATAACTTGAGATCTTCTTTTTCTCTTTTCAGTACAAAGCCTTACATCTGCCTGATTTAAGATGATGTTGTAATTTTAACTGATACACACATTTAAGGCTTGACATATTGAAAGGTCAAGGGAAGAATGGAGGGGAAATAAAAAAAGACTAGAGAATGGGAGAAACCAGTTGCACCAAAAAAGAAAACCATTTAAGAATGCTCTGAGTGTTGGATATTCAAGGAAAGAAGTAAATCTGTGAAACTAATGAGTCTGTCGCCCTACCTTGCCGTAGAGGACTTATAGTAATTCAAAAAATCAAAATTATATCCAATTAATAATCAATCTTCTTGTACCAATTTTTTGAAAAATCAACTTTT
>NW_007856031.1:0-641 GCF_000696425.1 Galeopterus variegatus
ATATTGTAAATAATGAAAGGCATATTTCTCTCTGTGGGAGAAAGAAGTTACAAATAAGAAATGAAGAAACTCTAGAACGAAACTTGTTCTTCTAGACTGTAGTTGGATTGCGATGAGAGAGAGAACACAGTATTGATATGTGTGTATGCATGGGTTTATTTCCTGTATCTGTAACTTACAAAAGTAATGCTCAAAGAGCAATGAGCATACCACGGACAGAGATCTTGATTTCTAAAAACAGTGCTTCAATAAAAGGAATCAGGCCTCTATGGAGAGGCTGGACCAGAGAAAATACAAGATATGACTAAAGCATTTGTGATGCCAGAATATAAGGAAGTAGGTAGATCGGTAGATAGATAGAGAGATGCAGCCATGCTAAAAAGGCACGGTGCCAATCTGAAAGAGCTTTCAATGGTTAGAGTTAGAAAAATTAAGAAGCAACATGAATAGTACTGATCATAGCCCCCCAAATAAAATAAGTATCATTGAATCCATACCAATATAGATAAATAACAATGAATAAATAAATGAGTGAGAGGGGATGACTTTTCTTTACAGAAGAATACCAATTAATAACTATAGAATAAATGGGGTTAATAGAAAATTATCATTACAACACCAGAGTAATAATTGCTGCAGGC
>NW_007856032.1:0-641 GCF_000696425.1 Galeopterus variegatus
ATTATACCAGCCATTTAAAGAATTAATATCAGTGCTTCTCAAATCTTCTGAAATGTTCAGGGTGGAATATTTCCAATCTCATTTTAGAAGGCAGGCATTACCTTATGTAAAAGTTAGACAAGAACACTGCAAGTAAAAAATTATAGGCCAGTCTCACTCATAAATTCAGATGCAGAAAATGGAATTCAATGGCACATTAAAAGGTTTATTCACCATGAAAAAGTGAGATTTATTTCTGTGAGGTAAGGGAGTTTTAACATATGCAAGTCAATAAATGTGACATACCATATTAACAGGAAAAAACACAAAAACCATGTGATCATATCAATAGATAAAAAAAGCAATTGAGAATATTAAACATATTCTCAACAAATGACTAAAATTTCAGTAAATTAGGTATAGAAAAATGTGCTTCTACATAATTAAGTTAATGTATGACAGGTTCAATCTAATATCACACTCAAGAGTGAAAGGTTGAAAGCTTTTCATCAAGTTCAGAAATAGAAAAGAATAGCCACTCTTTTACTTCCATTTAATATAGTACTGGAAGTCCTTGCCAAAAAAGTTTAGCAAGAAAAAGTAATAAAAAGCATCCAAATCAGAAAGAAAGAAGAAAATAAAATATTTAGAAATAAATTTAA
>NW_007856033.1:0-641 GCF_000696425.1 Galeopterus variegatus
TAGGAGAAAACTAAACTTTAATGAGCATACCAAAATACAGTGTAGAAAGAGAGATTGGAACAGGGGTTGGCAAACTTCCTGTAGAAGACCAGTATATTAGTTTCATAGGGCTGCTATAGCAAATCACCACAGACTGGGTTGCTTAAAATAATAGAGAGTTGTTTTCTTACAGTTCTGAAGTCCAAAAACCCAAAATCAAGGTGTTGGCAGAGCTGTGTTCCCTCCAAAGTCTCTAGGGGAAAATCCTTACTTGCTTTTTCCAGCTTCTGGTGGTTCCAGGTGTTCCTTGGCTTGTGGCTGTATAATTCCAATCTGTGCCTCTGCTGTCATATGGCTTTTGCCTCTGTGTCTATGTCTTCTCCTCCTGTGTCTTACAGAACACTTGTCATCAGATTTAGGGCCTACTGGGATAATCCAGGTTGATCGCATCTCAAGATCCTTAATTACGTCTGCAAATACCCTTTTTCCAAATAAGGTAACATTCACGGGGTTCAGGTATTAAGGCATGAACATATTTTGGGGGGTGGAGGGGTACCATTCAACACATTACACTCAGATAGTAAACAATTTAGGCTTTATAGGCCATATGGCTTCTGTCAACTACTCAACTCTGACATTGTAGTGAAAAAGCAGCCATAGAC
>NW_007856034.1:0-641 GCF_000696425.1 Galeopterus variegatus
AACATTCATCATATGCTTATAACAAAACCTTAGTGTATACAACATAACACTTAACATATCCAAGATGCATTCAAAGCATTGTTGGACATTCAAGGAATTAGGAAAATGTAATCTATTTTCAAAGAAAAATATAATCAAAGATGCCAACCCTGAAAATGCCCAGTTGGTGGGAATTATCCATGACTTTGAAGAAGCTATTTTCCATGAGGTAAAAAACAAAAACAAAAATAGAAAAAAAAGCACACACACACACAAATAATATGGATGGGATGAAAATATAATAAATATCAGCAGAGATGAAATATTACAAAAGAACAAAATGCAATGTATTTAAATAAAAAAATAAAATATCTGAAATTAAAAATTCGTTAAATAAGCTTAGCAGCAGATAAAACATAACAGTGGGAAAAGTCATTGACCCTAAAATAAATAAAAACAGAGATTATCCAACATAAAGAATGTAAAGTAAAATAAATAAAAATAATAAGGTATTTTTTCTTTTTTTTTCAAATAAACATTTATTTGTATGTATTTGTGGAGTACAGTGTACCGTTTCAATACATGCACATACTGTGCAATGACTCACTTAGGGTAGATGGCATAGTTTTGTACCCATTAGTTCACCACCTCTTCTCCCCCCC
>NW_007856035.1:0-641 GCF_000696425.1 Galeopterus variegatus
CTTAATGTTGTCCCATGGATCTGTAGTCTTTCTTCATTTTTAAAATTCATTTTTATTTTTCTTTTTTCTGACAGGGTTGTTTCAAAACATTTGTCTTCAAGTTCAGAAATTCTTTCTACATTTTGTTCTAGCCTGTTGCTTAAGCTCTTGGTTGCATCTTTTATTTAATTCAATGAGTTCTTCAGTTCAAAGATTTCTGCTTGGATCTTTTTTTATATTTATCTCTTTGTTGAATTTCTTCTCCAGATTCTGAATTATTTTTTTCATTTTTTTTTGTGTTGTCTATCTGTATTTTCTTGTATCTCATTGAGTTTCCTTAAGACTATTATTTGGAAATCCTTTCAGGTATTCCATAGATTTTCTTTTTGGGGGGGTCTGGTAATGGAAAATTATTGTATTTCTTTGGGGGTGTCATGTTTCTTTGTATTTTTCATGTTTCATGTATCCCTATGTTGATGTCTAGCCATCTGGTAGAACAGTCTCTTCTGATACTCTGGAATAGCTTTTGAAGGGAGAGACTCTTTCCTCTATATGTGTTTTATAATATCAGTTGGGTAGAGTGTTCTAGGTTTGGTTCTGGGTGAGTGCAGTAGTGTATTATCTGTTGATTTCTTTGATGGTATTCAACATTGGAGTTTTCT
>NW_007856036.1:0-641 GCF_000696425.1 Galeopterus variegatus
TGACTTGATGATTTCCATTCCTTTGGATATATACCTAATAGTGAGATTTCTGGATCAAATGATAGTTCTAACTGTAGTTGTTTGAGAAAGCTCCATAATGTTTTCCATAGTGGCTGCAGTAATTTACATTCCCACCAACAGTGTATAAGAATTCCCTTTTCTCTGTATCCTTGATAGCACTCGTTATTTTCTGTCGTTTTGATAATAGCCAGTCTAACGGGGGGTGTGATGATATCTCATTGTGGTTTTAATTTGCGCTTCTCTGATAATCAGCAATGTTGAACATTTTTGAATGCTAAACATTTTGGCCATTTATACGTCGTCCTTCAAAAAATGTCTATTCAGTTCCTTTGCCTGGTTTTAAATTGGATTATTTGTTTTTTCTTACTACAGAGTTGAATTCTTTGTATATTCTGCATATTAATTCCTTGCTGGCTGCATAGTTTGCGAATAGTTTCTCCCATTCCATAGGTTGTCTTTTTGCTCTGTTGATTATTTGCTGTGCAGAAGTTTTTTAGTTTGATGTAATTCCATTTGTTAATTTCTGCTTTTGTTCCCTGTGCTTCTGAAGAATTATTCATAAAGCCTTTGCCCAGACTTATTATGTCCTGAAGTATTTCTGCTGTTTTCTTCTAGAAGTT
>NW_007856037.1:0-641 GCF_000696425.1 Galeopterus variegatus
GCTGCAGGTGCTGGGAAGAGTCTGGAGATAAAAGCAGGGGCATTGTAAACTGGGTTAAGGAGTTTGAATTTTATTTTGAGTGATGGAATGTCAGGAAGTAAAACCCACAATATGAACAGATACGCATATTATTCTTTTTTTTTTCCTTTTTTAAAGAAAGATTACTATGACTTTAGCGTATAGAATAGTGTGAGAACTGATTTGATGGGGGAAAGCCTAGTGACAGGGAGTCCAGTTAGGAAGCTGATGAATAAATGTTTAATTGATGTTGATTCTTACTCCCTCTAACTAGATTTTCTTCTTTCTGAGTGGTGTCCACTTTGCCTTGTGGGGAGAGGGGCATCCTGTACTTTCTATTTTCTGTATTCTTCTTCCCATGAGGAGATCTTTCTAACACTTTCTTATCTCTCCCCTCCCCCAGTCAGATGTCATGACCACAACCTCCAAGATCTCCAAGATCACTGCTTGGTCCTTGATCTGTTTCTTTGACTTTGTTTTCTCCAACTGTTTCATAAGCTCTGTATCTGCCCACCCGGGCAACTCTTCCTAAGAATCCTCTTTGCTCTTCTCTTTATGTTCCTTCCCTGTTCTTCAGAACCCTGCCTAGGAATACAAAGTACTTAGTGGGCATTTTTTTTTTT
>NW_007856038.1:0-641 GCF_000696425.1 Galeopterus variegatus
TTTTTTTTAAATAATGAAAAATTACTAATAATTACTTGATAAATTGTACATATTTTATGTACTTTTCTATAATTATATTTCAAAACAAAAGATACTTTTTAAAAAAACCCCATACATCCAGACAGTGAGAAAAATCTGTATTTGTAACCCCTAAATAAATTTTCAAAGACTAGAAATTGAAGAGGAGAGGATTAGGGAAATAAAAGCATACATGTGCTATCATACATAAGAATGAGTTCAAAATGTGGTTTATCCTTTTTTTTGATAAATCAAACTCTCCTCCTGGAGAGTTTAAAAGGGAAACTAAAAATTATTATTAATGACTACTTACAAACTAATAGAAATAGGAAAGCTACTATCAGAAAACAGAAAATAAGTATTAACAAGGATGTGGAATCCTGTGCAATGCTGATAGAAATGTGAAATGGTGCAGCCACTGTGGAAAACATGGCAGGCCATCGAAAAATTTAAAATAAAATTACCATGATCCAACAATTCCACTTTTGGGCATATACCTAAAAGGACTGAAAGCTGGAAGTCAAAGAGATATTTGCACATCCATACCCATAGCAGCATTTTAAAATAATAGTCAAAAGGTGGAAGCAACCTAAGCATCTATCAATGGATGAATGAATGAACAA
>NW_007856038.1:6016-6568 GCF_000696425.1 Galeopterus variegatus
CTGTTCACCCATAAGAATAATCAGCAGAGAGAACACTGTGTTTAAAAGTTTGAGCTTCCAGATCAGACAGCCGCTTATGAACAGTGAGACTTTGGGCAAGCTGTTTAGACTCTCTGTGCTTCAATCTCTTGATCTGTAAAATAACAGAAGTAATTTTAACTATCCCTGAGGTAATTTTGGATAATACATGTGGCATATTGTGGCCTATTAATGACGGTGAGCTTAAGTTATTGAACTTAAGAGGTTATTGAACTCTTACTGATGTTATTGTTGTTATAGCAAAGACATGGATCCTTCTTCCCCAGTGTGTGGCTTCTTTGAACCAGTTCTGCTGGAGGCTCTTTGTCTTTTCTCTGTATCAGCAGAAAGATCAGCCACCTGCCATTCCACAACTTTTCCTCAGCAAACTCATCACTCCACAAGGTACCCAAGCATCTACCAGAAAGCCTCAAATTCACTCTGACAGTGTCCTCTGCTATAGCCTGGCACATAATAGATGATCAATAAATATTTTCTGAAGAAATGATTGAAGAATAAATGAATGAATGAATG
>NW_007856039.1:0-641 GCF_000696425.1 Galeopterus variegatus
CACAATGCTGTGCAACCACCACCTCTATTTCCATAACTTTTTCATCATCCTAAGCATAAACCCTGTACCAATTAAGAGTAACTTCCATTATTCCTTCCCCTCTTGTTTCTGGTAACCTCTAAATTACTTCTGCCTCTGAAGTTTTTTAAAATTAAATTTATTTTTTCTTAATCGACCCATAGTAATTGTAGATATTTGTGCAGTAAAATATGATATTTGGGTACATTTATTCACTGTGCAATGATCATATCAGAGTATTTAGCATATCCATCACTTCAAAAGTAGCTCTAAAAGGACACATTAAAAAATAGTTATAACCTAGACAACCCGTGGAGAGGGGAAGTGGGTAGCGTTGGGCCATAGGGGTAGGTGATGTTTTATAGTTTACAAATTTTGAGCCAGGTAACCATATCAGCTACTGAACTTTAAACAGCCACCCCCCAAAAAACGATTAAAGAAATCAATTTGGTCCCTTACTGTATCCTCAATATTTGTAAGAGTTTTGCAATGAATTCTCTTGTGTTTTCTAAGTTTGAAATCACTATCTGTCAAATAATATATTTACCCCAACATTCCAACATGCATTACTCTCCTCTTTTTCCTTGTCTAATTGCATTTGCTAGTATCTCTAGTACAATGAA
>NW_007856040.1:0-641 GCF_000696425.1 Galeopterus variegatus
CAAATTTTGTTTGGGCTTTTGGGTAGGGTTATATTTCCCTTACTTTTAATCCTTAGGACTACTACTGCACAAATTCAGTCATTAAAAATAAAATCGAAAACATGAATAGAAAGTGGTAAACCCTGCTCAAAAGAACATTAAAATATGAATTATCCTTTAATATAACTCTACACAAACCTTTCTTCAATTTTCTCTTTGTTGACCACACATTTTGGAGAATCATGGCTAATAATGTTGGAGAGAAATATCTTTTTGCTACATTATCTATTTCTTATTTTCTTACTCTTAGCTTTGTTTATATGTTTACTTTTAAAAAAATAAACCATGCACTGTGCTGGTATAACTTGTTTACTACTTCCTACCATTACATTGTGAATGTCACACATTTGTACTTTATATCATATTTAAAACATTCAACTTTTTCCTACTATTGACATAAATAGGGAATTATGCAGCTGTTCATCCTCTGATTTTTGTCTCTCTTTTCCTACGATCTGGGATTTTTCTGCTTTAAATTCTCAAAACCACCAGCTTATTTTATTATAAGTTTTTCTAGTATGTATCCCCACTTTGTTTATGCAGAAATAACCCCTGAAAATATTGGTTCAACATTTTAGGAATTAAATACTTATTTTTACTTA
>NW_007856041.1:0-641 GCF_000696425.1 Galeopterus variegatus
TGTCCATGCCGTAGGACTTTGTGGAAGTTGAAACTTAGGAGTTGTGAGCCAGAGTACTTGGCGGAAGAAATTTCTAAGTAGCAAAGTGTTACAGAAGCTGCATGGCTACTTGCAATAGCCTATACGGAGTTATGGCAGCAAAAGCATGATATAAAGCCAGAATTTGAAAGGGAAGCAGACTGTAAAGATTTGGAAAATTTGCAGCCTGGCCATGTAGTAGAGAAGCAGAGAGCATTTTCAGAAGGAAAATTCATGGTACTAAGAAGATTAACACAAAAGTATGGGATTATCAAGAGGAGGGAGAGAAGCCCTGAAGGCACTGTAGAAGCCCTTGAAGACATCCCTTCTATTTGGGGCCCAAAGGCCTAGGGAGACAAAATGGTCTCTGGGAATAGGTCTGAGGCAACCTCCACAGGCTCACTGCTCAGGACCAACTCGAGAATCTTCTAGCACCAACACCCCAGCTGATTTGGCTGCTCAGGCCATGGGTAAATTAGCCACAGGTGTGGGGGGACCTGCAGCTTTGAAAAATATAAGCTTTTCAGCATCCTTGGGAGCATCCTCGTGGTGTTAGGTCTGCGGGCTTGCAGAATGCTAGAGCTGTGGAGACTTGGGAAGCCTCCACCCCAATTTCAGAGGAT
>NW_007856042.1:0-641 GCF_000696425.1 Galeopterus variegatus
ACCTACTGGAAAATGGCTTTCCAAGTCTGCAGATCAACGGACTTGTAACAACAACTGAAATGGATAATAATTTATGATCTTCACATAATTATAAACATATATTGTATCTTCAGATACTAGGCCCCACATAAATTAGGAGCTCAATAAATATTAGTTGAATGAATGAATGAATGGCACAGATTGATTTACAGAGCAGACATGATTGATATGCCTGTGGCCCAGAGAACGGTTAAATAAGCCTATTGTGGGAATTACCAACTTCTCCAGGTTCTCCCAGACAGGATCATCACTTCACCCTTTTCATTGCCTCCTTACACCCACCCAAAGCCTTCCCCATGGATGCATTTTGTGCAGAAAGAGTCAAGAACAGATATGTATTAGCGAGAAGTGGTCCAGGCCTGCTCCAAACTCCAAGAAGCAGTGGTGGGTGTTATTCAGGGAGGGCAGGGCTGGCAGCAGCTCCAGCAGGGATGGAAAGAAACAGGAGGGCTGCACACCACAGAGCAGAGTGAAGTCAGGGAGGTTCGGACTGAGGAGGAGGCAGGGGACTAACTTCAACTTCTGAACGATTTGCTGGACGTGTGAAATTTAAGCATACCTTTGGGAAATTAAGCAGTTAGCATTTTGAAATCATACACACA
>NW_007856043.1:0-641 GCF_000696425.1 Galeopterus variegatus
GTGCTTCCCTGGATTCTCCTGAATGTCCCCTAGCACTGAAGCCCTTGTTTCTGCTGGCTCCAGAGAACTCGACCTAAAACATGCATTTTCCTGATCATTAAGATAATAGGTCCATACTGAGAGCAGTAAAAGGTGAAAATTTCAGAAAGGAACGAGATAACCAACATCGTCCATAATTCCAATTACTGTTTTTATGCATTTCCTTCCAGTTCTTTCTTCCTAACAAACATTGATAATTGCCATATACAGAGTGCTGAGTGCTTTCATGGCTTAGCTCCTCTACCCTGCCAGCGACTTCATGAAGGAGCGAGCTGCCATTTTATCAGCCCTGAAGCCCCCACCACAGGCCCCGCAGGGACAGAACCCATGGCGGGCAGGCGGTGTGCCCCATGTGCAGGGGGTGCCACTTCTCAGCTCTGGCCAGCTGATTCCAGGCAAGAACATACTCCCAGTGGTTCGGACTTGGGCTTTTCAGAAAAACTAGAAGTCTGAAATTTTAATGCAAAATCTCCCATTTTTTAAGTGTTTACAACCAAGTCCAGTTTTCTCCTAACTTTCTGACTAGCTTATAGATTCACAGGGAAGAGTCCCTTTCCCTCCCTGTCCCATGTGCCCAGTGTGCACTTGTCCATCTCTCCATC
>NW_007856044.1:0-641 GCF_000696425.1 Galeopterus variegatus
TTTTTTTTTTTATGATGGAGTATAGTTCCATTGTGCACATATACCAAATTTTCCTTATCTAGTCATCCCTTTATGAACATTTAGGTAGGTTCTATATCTTGGCTACTGTAAATAGAGCTGCAATGAACATGGGAGTGCAGGTGGCCCTTCAACATGATGATTTCCATTTCTTTGGGTATACACCCAACGTGAAGATGCCCCAGAAATTCAGGGGACTTGAAGATTAGTTGCAATTGAGGTGAAGAGGACGTAGCATTGAATTCATGAACCAAATTCCCTGCAGGAATAAAAGTGACTCATGGGGCTTCTGTGCGGGCCGATAGCCACACAGAAAACCTGGTGCTCCCCAGCTCCCTAGAGCCATCACAGTACTTACACCCCCCAGAGATGTCACAACATGTACACCCCTCAGAACAAAGAGAAACCAGTGAGGATACTGGATTGATTGAGATAGAGTTTCTGCCACTCAGCTGAAGGGAAGTTTGTAATAGAATGTCTTTACCTAAAGAAAAATAAATGAAATTACATTTCTTGCCCATTAGAGTTACATGCACTAAACTTAAGAGGAATTGGGGCTGGCCCATGGCTCACTTGGGAGAATGTGGTGCTGATAACACCCAGGCCACAGGTTTGGATCCCTT
>NW_007856045.1:0-641 GCF_000696425.1 Galeopterus variegatus
AGGGGTTGGACTTATATCTCTTCTTATGGTGAGTTGTATTGTACTGATTGGCCATAGCTTATGATAATGAGGAGTTCAATGAAATATCCAATGGGAGATGTTGAGGCCTTATGTTAACTAGGTGGTTTTTAGGTTTGCAATTATTGGTTCCCTTAGTATGCAAATTAGGGTTTCAGAGGGGACCAATGGCATGGAGTTCTGCTGCAGTTATGAGTTCCTTTGTCTTTGTATTTTATGGAAATGTCCCATAGGGCAGTAACTGCCATTTTGAGTATCTTTGGGTGGTGCCATCTTAAGTGATCCTCCCCAAACCTTACACTGTCCTTGTGACTCTTATAGAATATTAAGCACCGTGTGTCCTCCTGTTGTCATTAACAATTTTTCCTTCATTTCTGTTTTTTTGTGTGTGTGTGTTTTCATTTCTTAGCTCTTCTATTCACATTAGGTCATATTCTAGTTTTATCATCTTGTTCCAAATTCATTTCTTTGCCTATATCCTCCTGTGTTTATTTATTATTTAATAATATTTAATAACTCATGGTGAGAGACTTGTTTATTACTTCTTATGCTGTTTTTATTATTTTTTTTTATAGTGAGTATGCTTCCTGTGCACTTTGTTTTATGTATTGTTTGTTTCTCAC
>NW_007856046.1:0-641 GCF_000696425.1 Galeopterus variegatus
GTTTTTTAAAGTTTATCCTCTACTATTGGCAATAAAATATACAAAAGCTATATTGTTTTACGTTTACCTAAATTTTAATTTTACATTCTGAAATAATTATCTAGCGGTCCATGAAAAAAGCCATACATACACTGAACATGTTACATTACCTAAGATTAACATGTATCTCCATTATTTTCAAAGTTGTTATTTCACATGTTAGAAAATGAACAAATGAATAGATGCACAGTTCTTTTAATGGGTTAGGCCTTTTGATCCATTTTTCCATACTAAATTGT
Organism: Galeopterus variegatus; assembly: GCF_000696425.1. Lineage (NCBI taxonomy): Eukaryota > Metazoa > Chordata > Mammalia > Dermoptera > Cynocephalidae > Galeopterus > Galeopterus variegatus. The sequence continues at coordinate 279 of NW_007856046.1, forward strand.
ATGGAAGTTATTGCTGGGAACTCTCTATCAAAATTATTTTTATCTTCAGTTAATTCAATTGTTCCAATATAAGGATGTTTATAAAATGGTCAATGAAAGGATTCAGTATTACTTATTCTATCAGGAAATTTAGCATCATTGAACATACCAGAAAGGATGATAATTATGTGAAAGATCAAATGGAATTGTGTTAATTATGGATCTGTTTAATCAAAAAGAGAGAACTTATTATTTGGGTCTCAAATGTATATCAGATACACAAAATTAATATAACAGAAAGCATTTTAACTAAATGCAGGGGGTTTTTTTATTATTATACTCCATTTACCCACTGTTGCCTAAAGCACCTAGAATAAAAATAGA
>NW_007856047.1:0-641 GCF_000696425.1 Galeopterus variegatus
TCCTGCCTTCAATTCTTTTGTCTATATGCCCACATGTGGAATTGCTGGACCGAATGGTAATTCAGTGTTTAATTTTTTTAGAAACTTTGGCAAAGGTCTTTATATAACATTTAAGATGGGTGGACAGAGTGAGGGGAGGATCTCAAAGTTAGTGTTCATGGGTAAACAGTTGGTTGGTAGCGAGCAGTTGCCACATTAAGGGATCCATTGACCTGAGAAGGTTGGTCCCTATTGGCACTCATTGTCCTGGGCAGGGGGCAGTCGGAGCAACCCACTGCACAGACAACTTGATTTTTATACATCCCCCTGTGGCAGGCAGATTCTCAGACGATCCCAGTGATCACACTGTGGCAGTATGACTTGCTTGTAAAGTGTGGGCTACAGCAAAATGAATGTCTAGAGCAAATAGGGAAGCTGGCCACTGGTTTACAATTTTACCTTCCTGGGCCAGAATGTTCCAGAACAAACAGTCACATCATGTTGATGCAGTGGTTTTAGTTCTTGGTCCTGAGCGTTAAGCTACGTGGATGCAGGTGGAATCCATTCTCATTTCCCTCCTTCCAAGCAGGATTCATGAGAACTCCATCTTGCCCAAAACTTGTCCCCACCCTCTGCTTGTATTGGGGCACCCAGCACTTCTA
>NW_007856048.1:0-641 GCF_000696425.1 Galeopterus variegatus
CCTATGTGGGATCTGAACCCATGGCCTTGGTGTTATCAGCACCACACTCTCCCGAGTGAGCTACAGGCCAGCCCATATCATCAGAAGTATTAAAGCAGAGGCTGCACTACCATTTCTCAGGAATGTGTGAGAGAGGGTCCTTCATAAGATCGAAAGTAAAATGAAATGTCTCAAATGTTGTGATTCCACAATAATAGGTTGAACTTTCAAAAGGAGAGAAGAGAACTGAGGTTACCTAAGGTGGGGAAAAGGGGAGGGGGCAGGGGATAAGAGAGGAATTGGTAAAGGGCCACAAAAAAAAATTACATTGTATATTTTTTAATATACTAGTTATTCTGATTTGAGCACCACATATTGCACACAGGTTGACAGTCAGCTCTGTACCCCACAGATATGTACAATCAACAATGTAAATAAAATATTGTGATTCTAACTGCATCAACTGAAAATGGGATTGCGGGCTTTCCTAGAAGCAAAGAAACTGAACTGTCAGACAGACACATGTGTAAATCAGATATCAACCATACCGTTACTTCAGTCCATTCCGACCTGGATAAATCAATGAGTTTAACATCACTATTGCCTTTCCTCAGAGAGCTGTTGCCTAGCTCTCAGTTCCTACACTCTCTTCCCTTTCTCTT
>NW_007856049.1:0-641 GCF_000696425.1 Galeopterus variegatus
GTGTGTGTGTGTGTGTGTGTGTGTGTGCTTAAGAACATAGTTTTCTCTTTTGAACTAGAGGGAAGGTGTATAAATATTATACTATGGAGGAGATTAACCTCTTTAATGATTTTTTCATATCTTTGCTTTAGTATTACCACAGAATGCTGTAAACACTATTCAGTAATTGTATCAAAAAATGTAATGCTGCCACATTAAACCTCTTTTACAAGACCATAAAAATTCCAACTTTCTTCTCACCATAAGTCTCTTAATTTGTGAAATCTGCCTCCATTTAGGAATATTTCTTCTAATATATCTGTTTTCACTTAAAGTACAGAATATTAAATTTTTTTCCTCAGTATTTCAAGATTTATGCAACAGCTTGAGAAGAGGCTATGTCCCAAAATAATGTTCCATCTGACCCATAGACTTCCCAGCTGTATAGTTTCCAACAGGAGCTATTCTAATGAAATTAAATGTACTTAATAAAATGCACCTGTTGCTGCTTGAAAATGCACTATCTTTTCAAAGAAAAATGAACAAACCTTTCAAACCTCCATAAATATTTGTGGATGTTTCCTATGGCACATCAACTATCACGCTTTTATATTTTAGACAAGTTACTTATTAATATTAGTCATTTTATATATATATATATA
>NW_007856050.1:0-641 GCF_000696425.1 Galeopterus variegatus
GTAGAAAGAAGCAGAGAATTCAGAGGGAAACCAGAGATCAGATCATAGCTTCAGGCAACTTACTTAATCTTCACCTGTTCAGAACAGAGATAGTTAACTCTTCACCCTGTTCACAAAGTCACAATAACAATCTGGTGAGACAAATTTATGGTAAACTAAGGGCAATGTACAGCTATAACCCATCAGCAAATCAAAATGGAGCGTGCAAATAAGTATGGTAAATGTGTTCTCTAGAAAAAAAAATTGTAAATCAATGACCTTTGACCATACATGAATATGCTATTTTTAAAGTATCCAGCTTCATCCACCTAAATATTCGATGACTCTAAAATCTCCCCAAACAAGACTTAACATGAATTAAAATCAAAACAAAATGAGTTGAAATTCAGCCACACCACCACCATCAATTCCTATTTACATTTGGTATTTGTACATTTTCCAATTTCCTCTCTGTTTAAACTTAGGAAATGGAAAAAGAAATACAGCATTCTGAGCTAGCCTTTTCACATGAGTTTTTAATGCTTTAAGCAAATACTCATCTCCACAGAAAATATTGGTGGTCACTGTTGTTCTTGGTGTTGATGGCATTAAACATCATGGCATCATGGATTCTAATTTGGTCAGTTTTACATATCCTATTA
>NW_007856051.1:0-641 GCF_000696425.1 Galeopterus variegatus
AGAAGTCAGTGAGGGCCAAGGAGCAGCTGGAAGCCAGGGCCAGTGATGCCTCCTCGCTTCTTTTTGTCAATCTTGGGTTTATGGGCTGGGGCATTAGGGTGACAGAAGTCCTTGGGGTTCATTGGGTCCATTCTATAGCTAGGGAAACTGAGGCCCAGGGAAAGGTAGGTCAAATCTAAGCGTGTATGGCTTGGGGGTCAATCTTGGTACCCAAACTTATCAGTCTGGGCTACTTTTGTCCTTGTTATCATCATCACCTCCATTAACCAGATGGGGAAACTGAGGCCAAGAGAGGCACAGGGGCATGCCCAAGGTCACCCATGGAGTCAGGGGGTTGAGTCTGGATTGGCTCCCCTTATCATTGTTGTTGTCGAAATTATTATTACTGTTTGTTGTTATTCCTATTTTACAGATGGTTGGAGATGGTGGGTCTGTCCCCAGGATAGGTCCCAGTTCCAGAGTGAATAGGGATGTAAGGAGGGTCTGTGTTCCCTCTCACGCCTCTCCCTCCCCTTTCCCCTGTGTCAGGGCCCACCCAACTCTCTCACCAGGGCCTTGAGCCAGGAAGCCCTCAAGGCGATGCACAGTCTTCAGCAGCTGGAGCTGCCGGGTGTGCAGGAGACTGGCGTTGCTACGGTAGG
>NW_007856052.1:0-641 GCF_000696425.1 Galeopterus variegatus
TGTTTCTTTAGGATCCTTTCCATGGCCGGGATTCAAACACAAGCTGCACCTCTTGTACACTAGGACCCTACATTCCTAAGGAGCTGGCCTGTTGCCCTCTGGCCCATTTTCTGTTATCTCCCCCAAGCATGTGTGTGTGTGCACGCGTGTGTGTATGTGTATGTGTGTATGTGTATGTATGAGAAAGAGCACTAGGTAGCTTTTATTAGAATTCCAGTTTATATATTCAAACAGCTCAAAGGGTCATTCACAGCTGTTACTTCATTAAGCCCCTGAGCACTAGGCCAGGTAGCGAAGGTCCCCTTTGCACACCTCCACTGCCTGCTTAGAGGTAGTGCGATCAGTCCTGGGTTTGGGCTTGACTCTGTCCCTGTCCTATACTGTGGTCTTGGGCAATTTTCTTCCTTTCTGGGAAATCTGGTCCCCTTTCTTGGCCTAGGCTAAATGCTCTTTGACGGATCTTTGAGTCTACATAAGTGAAAAATGGCTTTTGAAAAACAGAGATTTTTTTCTGTATCCAAAAATTTCCTCACTGGGATTGAGCCTGAAACTAACAGCTAATTCAGTTTCTCTCTCTGTCTCTCTCTCTCTCCCCTTCCAATAGGACAGCCCTCTCCTGGCAGAGCACAAATACCCGACTC
>NW_007856053.1:0-641 GCF_000696425.1 Galeopterus variegatus
TTTTTCTTAAGCCCAGATTGCTGGATTTAGTATGTTTCATCAGCAAGTGTTTCTTTTTTTTCCCCTCCTTCTTATTTTTCCCCAGGATTTTGAATATATCATACTACTCCTTTCTGATGCGCAAAGTTTCAGTTGAAAAGTCTGCTAATAGCTTTACAAAGCTCCCTTGTATGTAACAAGTCATTATTCCCTTGCTGCTTTAAAAATTATTTCTTTGTCTTTAACTTTTAACAATTTGATAATACTGTGTCTTGGTTTGGGTCTTTTTGGATTTATACTATTAAGGTGGTTTGGGTGGCTTTTTGGATTCGGCTATCTATTTCCTCTTACAGATTTAAAAAACTTTCTTCTGTTATTTCTTTAATATGCTTTCTGTTACTTTCTCTTTCTCTTTTCCTTCTTGCACTTCAATAATGCATATATTATTTTGCTTGATTGTCGGGTCCACTGCCAGCCAACCCGTACAGCCCTAGCCTCATTCCTTTCAGTGGGTGAGAGAACAGCCCGGATTCCTCTTTCCCTCCTGTCCCCTTTAGAAGGAGATGGGGGAAGAGAGCTGTGAAGAGAGGTGAGCACACTGCCGGCCCCAAACCAGCCCAGTTAAAGGACACTCAGACATGGTGGGGGTTCTGTCGAGGCAG
>NW_007856054.1:0-641 GCF_000696425.1 Galeopterus variegatus
CGGGTAGGTTCTTGCCCTCGAGCAGCTTCTGACCACATAAATCAACGATTACAACCGGGCGTAAGCCCCGTGAGAGTGGGACGTTTCCTGTTGGGGTCGCAGCTTTCTCTCTAGCACCTACGACGGAGTGTGGCTCAGAACAGGCACTGGACATGGGGCTGCTGACAACTGAGCGAGTGAGTGAACGTGCAGCGACGAGGCAGGCACAACGCAGCACCGGAGAGGAGGCCTCGCCACGGGGAGCTGGGGAAAGGCTGTGCGAGGAAGGGACGCTTGAGGGACGCCGCGGAGGGCAGTGAGGGCAGCGGGAGCAGGACGTGGCAGAGGGAGGGGCGCTCGCAGCAGACGGCACTGCATGGCAGAGAGTCTGGACACTCAGGGGCAGCACTGCAGACGGGGCGGGACGGCAGGGCAGAGTCTGGACACTCAGGGGCAGCACTGCAGACGGGGGCGGGACGGCACGGCAGAGTTTGGACACTCAGGGGCAGCACTGCAGACGGGGGCGGGACAGCACACCAGAGTTTGGACACTCAGGGGCAGCACTGCAGACGGGGGCGGGACGGCACGGCAGAGTCTGGACACTCAGGGGCAGCACTGCAGACGGGGCAGGACGGCACGGCAGAATCTGGACACTCAGGGGC
>NW_007856055.1:0-641 GCF_000696425.1 Galeopterus variegatus
CTCAGTGTTGCACCCGCACCTCGCTCATCCAGTGAGCGGGAACCGGTCTGTATGTGGGATCGGAACCCTCGGCGGGAGCGCCACTGCACTCCCAAGGGGCGCACTGTAGCAGTGCGCCAACGGGCCAGCCCTTTAATTATTCTATTTTGAAAAGCACAAGATTACTATTTTATTTATTAGTTTTTAACAAATATTTAAAGGAAGGATTTATATCTTGTTTGTGAATGTGCATGTGCACACTTGTATCTAACACATAAATGGACTTAAAATGTGGAAACAGCAAACATCTAAACTGTGAAAGCCAAAAGAAAGGTATTTGATGCTTATAAACGAAAATTAATGCAGCTGATGACTTTTCTGAAATGGTGAGATATTTTTGAGTAACCTATAATCTGAGTAATTTAATTTTTTTACTGAAGAAAAATAGCCTTTTTAAGCCTTTCAATGTCTCATTTGCTGAGATGAGAGAGAGAAGAGGAAGTCAGAGAGAGAAAGAGAGAGAGACTATGTTTCCTGGGACACACAGGTAACTAACATATTGCTGTCCAAAGCACACACCTATAGTTCTGGCATTCCACAAATATAATTCTGTAGTTTTGGCATTTTCAATCAATCTCCTTGGCAGAAAATGAGGAAAAAAG
>NW_007856056.1:0-641 GCF_000696425.1 Galeopterus variegatus
CCAACCATTTAAAAATGCAAAAATGATTCTTGGCTCTCGGGCTGTGTAAAAATAGGCAGTGAGCCGGATTTGGCCCAGGGGCCCCAGTTTGCTGACTCTGGATATAGAATGATGCCTATTACATGTTCATTAAATGTCAGTCGCTGATATTACCTTTATCTTTATCATTATTTTCATCCGAGGGACGAGGGTGGGTTGAAGGCTGTAAAATATTTGGCCCAGGAAGAGGCGACTTGGGTGGGTGGATGGAGTGTAACAACTGCTACAGGAAAGGAAGATGGGGTTTGTCCCGTGTTATCCCAGAGGGGTATCCTCTGGGACTGATGGGGAGGATTGACACTGAGAATGATTTTTGGCTCTGAGGCTTCTAGCAGCGAGAGGTACCTAAAGTTGGAACAGACTGCCTTGGGCACAGTGAGCTCCTGTCACTGGAAGTGTACTAGTCACTGACACTCTGCAGTGGAGGCTGGAGGACTGGACACTGAGGTGCTGGGGTCTGAGCTAGTGCTTGCAGCTCCTGCTAGAGTAGTGTGGGAGGGGGCAGTTTCCTGTTCTTCCATGGTCCCTTTTCTTAATTCTCAAAGTACCTTACCTTCTTCCTGGCTTCTCAAATAATCCAGAGATGGGTCCAGGCCACATTT
>NW_007856057.1:0-641 GCF_000696425.1 Galeopterus variegatus
CTGTTTCTGCCTGTAATTCTGGCCATAGTTTAAGTGGACAATATTTTCAGTCTTCAGTGAAATTTTCATGTAATATCCAACATTTCTTCAATAAATAAAGCAAACCTCCTAAAGAATAACAAATTATGAGTCAAGTCCGATGGTGAAAAATATCTAGAATCAGATGAACCTGAGAGACAAGAAAAATTGAAGATGATAGAAAACTTCATTCTAATTCCTTAAAATATGATTCTCAGATTCCCTGTTAGATTGGGCTACAAAACACTAATATTGTTTAGTCTCAGGCTAGATGTTGATCTGCTGAATGAGCTAAAAGTAAATTTCCAGGAAAATTTAATAGATTGGCCTGCCCTATACTGTACCAGTAAATTTTATGGGAGAAATTACCCCCTCTTTAATGACGGGAATAAAATGTTGCTCTTTTTCTAACTCAATCACTACTAATCACTTTGGATGTTGAAGCTTGTCAAATAAATGTTCTCCGGTGAAAGAAATTGCAAAGAGGCCAAACAATTTGATAAGAAGATGAAATTTTTAATCTTTTGCAGAAGCTGCATTCACCCTGTAACAACAGCTACAAAAGGTTACTGTCACGTGAGAAATACTTTCAAGACTAGTGTACATTATTTTATTTTATTATT
>NW_007856058.1:0-641 GCF_000696425.1 Galeopterus variegatus
AATTATGTTGCAAAAATAATATTGGCACATGGTAACATATTTTAATCAGCCAACAAGAAATATTATTTACCACAAATAATCACCAGCACTTCCTAGTGTTTTAATTTTGATAATTTTATATTTAAATTTATATAAATTGGACCATATATTCTATCTTCTAAACTTATTTGAATTAATACATCTTAGAAATAGCTGTATTTCATTACCTGTAAATCTATATCAAAGGGTTTCATTCATTTTGGTGGATATTTCCAAATTGCTTTTCAGAAACAGTACCCACCAGTAGCATCTATGAATGCCTGTGTTCTAAATGCCCATCAGCATTGTGTGTTATGAAGATTTGAAATCATTGGTGTCTGGTGAAAAATTAATATTTTGTTTTTAATTTTTATTTCTCTATGAACCAGGTTGAGTATTTTAAAAATGTACTTATATATCACTTTTGACTTTTTTTCTGTAGACTGATTAACTCATATCCTCTACCCATTTTCTTGTTGAGTGGCTGGTCATGGATTTTTCATATATTAGAAAGATTAACCCTTTGTCATTTGAATTGCAAATTTCTTCCTAGGTTGTCATTTATCTTTTAATTTTGTTCTGTGAAATTTCTTTTTGTTTTGCTCATTTGTCTGCTTTTTGTT
>NW_007856059.1:0-641 GCF_000696425.1 Galeopterus variegatus
CTTTTTCCCCTATATAATGCAAAACCCTAGTTTTAATTCCTCTGTGTGTGTGTGTGTGTGTATGTGTGTGTGTATCTCCAATACTTCTCAGATATTGTTTCAGCTGCTCTAACCAAGAGATCTGTCTCAGGGAATAGGGAGATCTGAGGAGAGGAAGAGAGATGGAGAAGAACCAGTTAATGAATTAGTCAGAACACACACATCATTTAAATTGGACGTCTTATGTGGGCACAGTTCATGATGCCCCCAAACAATTAAAATAGTAAAATCAAATATTACTGATTACAGATTGCCATAACAGATGTAATAAAAATAAAAAGTTTGAAATATTGTAAGAATTACCAAAATGTGACCCAGAGACATGAAGTGAGCACATGCTGTTGGAAAAATGGCACCAATAGACTTACTTGACACAGGGTTGCACGAAACCTTCAATCTGTAAAATATGCAGTATCTGCAAAGGACAATATAATGAAATATGCTTGTAAATGAAATTATCTGATATATAATGGGTGATCTTCTGTCACTTCTTTCACTTAGCATTATATTTCAAAGTCCATTCATGTTATAGCATATATCTGTACTTCATTCTTTCTTATGGCCAAATAGTATCTCATTGTATGAATATAGATTTTTTTTTT
>NW_007856060.1:0-641 GCF_000696425.1 Galeopterus variegatus
ATTAATATCTTTTCAGGACTTTGAAATTATATAGGCATGATTCCTTACTCAGTCATGCTTGTTAAAAATCATAAATCAATTTATTTTATTCCCTCTGGATGTAAGGAGACCTTTCCAATTTTGAATGAATTTTAACAATGTAATAAGTCCAACAGACAATAAATGAATACCCTTTTTTTTCTTTCACTGGAAAACCCTTTCTATAAGATCTTCATGGCTGAGAGATTGGAGGAGATTTTAAAGCAAGCCTTACAAATACCAGTTAAAGGAAGATTTCTATAATTACAACCGAATGAAAGATGTCTTCAGACAATAATAAAATTCAGATTGCAAACATGCTCTACTTATGCAAGAGCTGTATTCCTGGAAAGCTGCAGTAAACCAAATTTTGTATAAATGAAATATTTTAAATAAATTCAGAGAAGTGGTTATTAATAGATATAATCCTGGTGGTAAATCCTTCTGTGAGATGCAGAATTCATTTCTAATGCTAATATATACTTCTCAATTTAATGGTTTTAAGTTTTGGGTTTTGGTGCTCAGGTTTTCAAAAGTGGAGCACACTTACATACGGATTTCAAAAATATTTGGGATATCTGTCTTATCAGATTTTTCATGACCTAAAAAATTAACCATAAAAT
>NW_007856061.1:0-641 GCF_000696425.1 Galeopterus variegatus
TTAGAGGAAGGCAGGAAATGCCAACGTGGGCCTGGCAGCAAAGGGAGCAGTCGAGTCCTTGAAGAAACGGGAGGGCTATGGATAGAAGTGAAACGCAACTCACAACCACCGCTTTAACAGCCTACCCTCATCTGAACCCTGCTGGTTTTCTGGTCTCATTTCTGAACACTACTAAAAAATGACTCAGAGCTCACACAAGTTTTGCACCATGCCAAAGTCCACCTCCTCTGTTGTTCTCCATACATTTGCGGAGGCTGCTCCCCGTGCCTGGAGGACAATTCTCCACCCTCTGGCTGACTTATGATTCTTTCTCAAGGCACAGTCCAGCCATCTCCCCTAGGAGCCTTTGGGGACCTTGCTCATTTCCCACCCATCTCTCTGGGTCAGGTGTCCCTTCTCTGCTCACCTCATGGACTCTCTTCTGGCCCCTATCACAGACTCATTCACGTGCGCAATTTCGCACCCTAATAAAGTGCATCCTCAGTACCAACTACATTCCTTGCATATATTGAGTAGTAACTAAATGCTGGGTGAATGATAACATGCCCATAAAAAAATAAGATTAAACTCAGTGGTAAGAAAACATTGTCTTATGCAGTGTACGCTTGAACTATGAAATAAATTTATTTCTTTTTTTTTTT
>NW_007856062.1:0-641 GCF_000696425.1 Galeopterus variegatus
TTTCTTTCTGTCTTTGAAATCTATTAGCGGATTGCTGGTCCAGTTTTTATGCAGTAAAATTAAAAAAAAAATGTTTTCTTTCTCTTCTACCTTTGTGAAAAGGTTTTCAGGATTTGGAGAAATTTTTGTTTTTAGTTATATTTCTCAACATTAGATAAGGTGAGAGTATATTCTTCTGTGAAAAGTATAATTGTCTTATGTTCAGTAGAAGCAAAAACTTTGCTTTGGGAAATATGGATAGAGCCTAAGAGTCACCTCACTTGCCTTACTCTTCTTAAATAGTTTCCCCACACTTTTGCAAACCATTTTTTTTTTTTGCAGGTTCCCTTGTCAACTTGTATTCCTGTAAGTTTGGATGATGAAAAGTACTGGCAAGAGAATAGAGAACAGGAGAAAGGAGAATCCTAGGATAGTTTTCCCTGTTTCTGCCATAGGCAGCATCTCTGACGAAGACTGCATTTCCAAGAACTGAGCTCCCAATGAGCAACTCTGGCTCTTGGGCCCTGACTAAAACTTTCTTGGTCCCTTCAGCTTTAGAGGTAGGCAGAATTTTCCACCTCTTCTTTTTTATCTTTGGGATTACTCAAAATACCTTATTTGATTTGGCTTTTGTAACATCTTTTTTTTTTTTTTTTTTGTCT
>NW_007856063.1:0-641 GCF_000696425.1 Galeopterus variegatus
GCCATCACCCTACAAGCTAGCCTGGCCACACAGGACCCCCGCCACCACTGGCTCAGCCAGCATGACTGCACAGGACGCCCCCCCCCACTGCTACCACCAGACCCAGCTTGGCCATGCAGAGTCCCCCATTGCTGCCCACTTAACTGCACTGACACAGAGTGGGTCACAAGCAGAGTCACCAGAAAGAGGTAAGCAAGTGCAAGCCTGCATCAAAGTGGCCCAACACAGGGGGGGAATTACATTGCTCCTGTGGTCATTCACCCCTGACTGGAGATACGTGCACAGCCTTCGCAACTGCCTTGACTTGGAGAAAGACACACGTAGAGCTCCCAAAGAGTGACAAAAAAACAGGATACCCAAATAGAGTAAGGAAGAAAATTCCCAGCCACCTCCAACCCATCCCCCAACTGGGGGAAGCAAGGACACAGGAGGAGCCTCTGTCTGTAGGAACAAGGAAAGAGAAGCCCCACCCAGGGTCACCCATTCAATCTGAGGAGCTCCAATATACCCCAGTACACCTACCAGGGCCACAGGACACTAGCCAGGGTGCCAACAAGCCTGCCCATGTTCACCCATTCCAGCCAAAGAGCAACAGGGAACACAGGAACTTCACCCAAGAACTTGAGATCTTGGCCACAGCC
>NW_007856064.1:0-641 GCF_000696425.1 Galeopterus variegatus
GCCTCCCTCAGGCCTAGGAATGATTCTGATATAACAGTCAGTCACAGGGAGGGGGGATTCAGGCCTGAAGAAGCCCTAGGATCATTTGCATAGGGAATTTCAGGGTTCCAGGTACTCATACGGTCTAGAAGGTAGAACATGGGCTCTAGGTGGACACATGCCCTTGACCCTGTACACTTCTCATACCATGGAGAAGAGCACAGCCACAGGAGGGTCTGCTAAGGAGCAGGGCCCAGGTCAGAGCCCCTCTTGCCCTAGTCTAGGAGCAGTACTGGGTGAATGCATCTCTTTCTCCAGGTATGAGATTATTGTAGTCATGGTATTCAGACTAGACTGTCTTCAACCAAATCGGTAATGAAAAGCCCAAAATTGCATTAGAAAATTAAACTACATATTGAAAAACAATGGGGCTGTTGAAAGACATCATAGCACGCCTTAGGGGTTAACAACTCAAACTGAGGTCGGAATTTCCTGCCATTCTATATGGTTTGGAGGAAAGATGTGTCCTGGGGGATTTAGGAGATTGACCCTTGACACAGTGAAGCCAAGCAGTGGGGAAAAAAGACGTTATATGTAACCTATCTGTTACATAACTTAACAGTTACACACACTTGACCATAATGCAAGTTTTTTGACTTGTC
>NW_007856065.1:0-641 GCF_000696425.1 Galeopterus variegatus
TCAATATGTTGTGTGTGGTTTGTTTAGATCCTCACCCAGACTGTCAGCAGCTCCTGGGGCACAAGGAGCACTCGATACTAGCTCTGAAGACCCCCTTGGCCCCTAGCATTGTGCTTGGTTTTTATAAAGCTGTTTTATAAATGTGTACAGAAAGAATGTAGTTAGAGCATCACTTTGATAAGCATTAATACAGGAATAATGATCGTTTCCTCACTCCCTCAGTGCTGTGTGTGCACTAGGCAGGGTATTTTATCTGCATTAACTCACCTCCCCAAGCCTTGGCTCTGCCACGCAGCTCGATCAGTCTCCTGCACACCGTGTTACCCACTAACTGCAGCTCCCACCATGCTGGGCAGACTCAAGCCCCACATGCCAGGAGTGACCAGTCCAGCTTGGGCTCAGCTGGGGGCTAGTGGCCTCTTTCTAGTTCCACAGCAAACATCCTAGAGGCCCAGGAGAATCTCCCTGAGCTTCTATTTGCTCATCTGCAAAGTGTGGGGAGGGGGGGCCTGCCCACTGACAGAACTGATGAACAAAGAGTTAGAAACAGGACTGACCCTAGCTTGGGCACCTGTCGGGGCAGGGGGCAGGATCTGAACTGGGTCCTTCCCACTCTCGCTTCTTGGTTTCCTTAGGTCGGT
>NW_007856066.1:0-641 GCF_000696425.1 Galeopterus variegatus
GATCCCAGAAAGTTAATAAATGGGACAACACAATGCCAGGGGGGAGTTTGTGAAGTGAGAAGGAATTTGAAAACAAATCAAGTTGCTATAGAAAAATATAGCTATATTCCTAGTACTCCTGAGTTTGCAGACTGATTAGTTGTAATTTAACCATCCTGGGATTCCTCGTAACAATTGCCACCTACTGAGCACCCACTATGCACCAGGCATTTTGCTAGGGTGCTTACAACCTTATCTGATATGACCCTCACAACACACTTGGCCCATTTGATCAGCTTTCACTTTCACGAGATAATGATAATGATAAGTGCTTACATAGTGCTTGGTATGTGCCTGACACAGTGCTTTAGTGATATTAACTCACATGTAATCTTCACACCAGTCCCTGAGGTAAGTGCATTATTATCACCCCATTTTGCAGAAGAGGAGGCTGGAAAACAGTAGAGTGTGACTCCAAGGTCTGGTCACCACCACACACATTACTAGGACTCCTGAAAATAAAAATAGAAGAAAAGTTCTCTTCCCTTGGGAAGTATATAGCCTAGGGTGGAAGGAATACAGTTGGCGCTCTGTATCCATGGGTTCCACATCTGTAAATTCAACCAACCACTGACTGAAACTATTGCCAAAAGAAAAAAAAA
>NW_007856067.1:0-641 GCF_000696425.1 Galeopterus variegatus
TAATTTCAACTGGAGAATTGAGAAAGGCTTTAGGAAGTAGGTGGGATGTGAGCTGGACTTTGCAGGCTGAGAGCAAATTCAGTTGGCAGAAAATGGAGAGAATTACTTTTCCAGTTTAGTAAACAGACATACAAGTGTGGGACACTGTGGTGATTAGGGAAAAAGAGACCAGTCAATGTGGTCAGAGCACAGATTAAATAAGGGATGGTGGGAGATGAGGCTGGCTGTGCTATGGGTTTTGAATGCTAGGATAAGGAGTGTGGGGTAGATCTTGTTGTGGTCCCCAGCCCTTCACTTCTTCCTTCCTGCAGGAGAATTCTACATCTCCAGTCATGGCCGTGGGACTGGCAATGCCTCCTATAGGAGTACACATTTCTGCCCCACTGACGTTGGGTTTGGTTATATGACTTACTTTAGCCATGACATGTGAATAGACATGACATATGCCATATTTGAGTAGAAGCTTTAAAACCATTCCTTGTTTCCAACAGCTCTCTTCCTTTTTTCCCCTTGGGCACCAGAATGCCTTATTCGATAGAGGAGCAGAGGAGCTGCTCCTTCAGCTGAGTTCCGGAATGTGTATGACCCATGGAGCAGAGCCACCTTTGACCCCACAATGACCTATAACTAACAACTAACAT
>NW_007856068.1:0-641 GCF_000696425.1 Galeopterus variegatus
AAATTCTACACTTTTATTTCCCCTCACCCTCAACACTTTATGCTTTTGATGTTACATTTTAGATCTCTTTATACTATGTACCCATTAACATATTATGATAGCTACAGTTATTTTTAATAATTATGTCTTTTATCTTTTACACTAGAGTTACATGTGATTTACACACCACCATAACAGAATTAGAATATTCTGAATTTGACTGTATATTTACCTTTACCAGTGAGTTTTATAGTTTCATATGTTTTCATGTTGTTGCTTAGCATCCTTTCATTTCAACTTGAAGAAATCCCTGTAGCACTTCTTATAAGGTTGTTCTCATTGTAATGAACAACCTCAGCTTTTGGTTGTCTGAGAATGTCTTTCGCTCTTTTTCATTTCTGAAGGTCAGTTTTCCAGGTATATTATTCTTGTTTGGCAGTTGTTTTCTTTTAGCACTTCGAATATATCATTTCACTCCCCTCCTGACTTGCAAGTTTTCTGTTTAGGATTTTGCTGATAACTTTATGGAAGTTTTCCTATGTGTGATAAATCTTTTTTCTTGCTGCTCTTAAGATTCTCTCTCTCTCTTTTCTTTCTTACTTTTTTTTTTTTGCAATTTGATTATAATGTGCTTCTGAGTATTCTTCTTTGGATTGATCTCG
>NW_007856069.1:0-641 GCF_000696425.1 Galeopterus variegatus
TGCCTGCCAATATCAGCTTTCTTTTTTTATAGTCAGATTTTATAACCAACATTTTCTATGCTCTAACTCAGTCTCTCAGTGTGGAGACTTGTCATTCATGTATTTCCCACAATTTTTCCAAGAGTTTCTTATGTATATAGCCAGGTACCAGGTTACACATTAGTATATACGATCCCAAAGACAAGAACCTATATAGCTTTAAAAGTTTCATCTTCATCTGCCAGAGCTCTATATTCTAATGTTCTGCTACATAGAATATTATTGCTTTATGTATACTGATCCTTCTCTCCTGTCAGTATTTCCTACTCATGTGCTTATATCTTATTACTCTACTGAACATTCAGTACACTTAAATCTATTTCTCATACCACTTAGAAGTGTAGCAGTTTAAAGTTATATTTAACTTTATTAAGACTGTAAATTTCATCATAGATTATGCTTCTAAATTCTTTTATTATGCACATGCTTACAAGAATTCCACAGAATTCACAATTTACATTCCTGGGAAAATGAAGCTCAGTTCCATAGAGTGCCAGTTGTTTTCCCAATGGCACATAACTATTCAGCATCAGGGTCAGGGCTATGTTCTCTGTCATTAGATTTCTTTTCTACTGCAGGATCGTTTTCTTATTACTTTTCTT
>NW_007856070.1:0-641 GCF_000696425.1 Galeopterus variegatus
CCTTGCATGTGTGTGGCTTGATATATGCTGGTGAATACCTGTAGGATAAATTTCTATAAATGAAACAGCTGGATTAGAGGTCTGTGTGTTTTAAAATTTTTGACGGATATTACCAAAGAGATTGTAAAAGTTCTGCTCTCATTTAAATACGTAAATAAAGGCCTACCCACCCCACCCCATCCAACATTGGGTATTGCCAATTTTTTATGTTTACATATCTCATTGGCAGACATGGCATACTGATCAGGCATGACCTGGACCTCCTAGATAGAGGTGATTGTTGTAGGTGTGGGGGATG
This sequence comes from Galeopterus variegatus, assembly GCF_000696425.1. Lineage (NCBI taxonomy): Eukaryota > Metazoa > Chordata > Mammalia > Dermoptera > Cynocephalidae > Galeopterus > Galeopterus variegatus. Next base: position 299 of record NW_007856070.1, read on the forward strand.
AGGAAAGAGAGGAGGGAAAGTAGCAATAAACAGACCACAAAACAGAGAGCCACTAATTGTGTGATTCTGTGTATGCTGAGAACCAACAGGTACCTGCCCTCAGGGTGGGCAGCATTTCTGTCCACACACCTGGACCAGTGCTGCTGGCTGCCCCAGCTCACAGCCCCTCCCCAGGGACCTCTCCTCCCCATACATTGGCAAATATCAAGTTTTATTCTAAAGGGAAGTAGCACCTTTGACAATATATAGATTAAAAGAGAAGAAAAGGATACAAGCAAAAAGCAAATAAAGAGCAGGTATCAAGAGACGAAATACCCAAAGAAACATTTTTAAAAGTTCACAT
>NW_007856071.1:0-641 GCF_000696425.1 Galeopterus variegatus
AACACTCTCCTTCATATTCTTGTCCATTCCTTTGACAAAGAAAAAAATAATACATGTCCAGTCCCTTTACATTGTTTGAAAAATACCTCAGAGCACGGGGCTTGTGCTCACTGCTCCTGTGAAGGCGTGGCATGTAAATGAGATCGCCTAGGGACTAAACGCTCTTCTCTCAGAACAGCCTTTGTGTTTGAACACAGCAGCCATAGCGGGTAGACTTCAGGTGTGAAGTCTTTTGCACTTGTGTGGTTATCACTAACCACTCACTAAAGGTTCTGGCTTTCAGCTTCAAATGCAGCAGCCATTTTAAACTCCACATAAATGAAAGATCCTGTTTCAAGCCAAAGACCGTATCCAAATAGGGTATCCCTTCTATCAATTTGGCACTCCACACAGGAGAGCCACAATTAAAGGGACTTCCAAGTCTAACCTGGCCCTGCATTGGAGGAGCAGTGGGTTCCCCCCTCCTGCCCCTTCCTCTGGTCATGTCAGCCTATCAGGAATACTGCAGCCCCATTTCGAGTTTCAAGGGTATAATAACAATATACTTCTTAATTAAGTCCACAGCTATTATTTGCGCTAAAATTTGGGACATTTCACCTGAGTGTGATCTGAAATGGAATGATTGGCAACCCAGTCCCCAG
>NW_007856072.1:0-641 GCF_000696425.1 Galeopterus variegatus
CACATACAGACCAGTTCCCGCTCACTGGCTGAGTGAGGTGCGGGCGCAATGCCGAGGGTTGTGATCCCGTTGCCGTTGCCGTCCCGGTCCAGTACGGGCGCGACACTGAGGGTTGTGATCCGTTGCCGGACATGAAAAAAGACAAAAAATAGGAAAAATAAAAATAAAAAAATAAAAATTATTTGAGCTTTGACTACAGTTACTGACACAGTGCTACTAAATACCTTGTTGAAAATCAACTCAGAATGAAAACCTCTCTTAATGCATTTAGGTACATTATGTAAAAGGAAAGAGAATACCCAAGCCTAGAACTATAAAGTATTTAAGATGTGGTAAGTTCACCAATACTGAAAACAGAATGAATATACGTTATTTATAATTCTTCCAAGGATTCCCCTGACCCTTTAATTGTACTGATTTTAAACTCAGTTTTACCCCTATTAGAAACATGATAAGATATACTTTAAAACCTTGAGCCTCACCATCAATATGAACACTGCACATTTAATTCAGAAATATCAGGGAGAAAAGCATCCTATTATTGTGGTGTGGTAAACATATTGGTCTAAGTTATAATGTATACTATTTTATTTCAGCTTTTCTATCACTTGCTATTGCACATATCACTGTACCAAACCATC
>NW_007856073.1:0-641 GCF_000696425.1 Galeopterus variegatus
CAATCATTTCATTGAGTATATATTTATTGGACACCTTAAATGTACCCCTGTAGATATTTAAGGTAGATCAGTAGCCAGAACAGGCAAAAATCCCTAATAGAGCTAATATTCTAGCGTGTACTACATAAGCTTTCATAGCCTTATGAGGTATGCCTTGACATTCTCCTCTCTTTCCTTTCTACCTTTCAAATGAGAAGAGGATGAAGCAATATAAGAGAATTGGGAAAATCATAGCCAGTAAGTCATATCCAGTCCACCACTTGTTCTTGTAAGTCTAGATTTATTGGAAGACAGCCATGCCCATTCATTTATGCCTTGTTTATGGCTGCTTTCATGATACAATGGCAGAATTGAGTAGCTGTGGCAGGGACCAGGTGGCCTGCAAAACTAAAACTGTCTACTATCTGTCTCTGAATAGGAAAACATTGCCAACCCCTGGTCTAGAAGATGGCAGAGCTACATGGATGGAAGGAGCTCTGTGGGGCAGCAGCCCCCAGCCTTTGCTCCACGATCCACTCATGTTAGACTGAGTCTTGAGTGGGAAACACACTGAATTTATGTCAAGCTTCTGAGATTTTGGGGTGGTTTGTAACTATCGTTAGCTTATCTTCAAATTCTCTGAGGGATTCATTGATTTTACC
>NW_007856074.1:0-641 GCF_000696425.1 Galeopterus variegatus
TGCTGACAACACCAAGTCAAGGGTTAAGATCCCCTTACTGGTCATCTTTTAAGAAAAAAATTAAAAAATAAATAAATAAAAAATTTTTTATATAAATTAGAACAAACAGCATCTTAGTCTAGCTTGAAGATGACCACCAAAGACCACCTAGCTGAAGAAACAGAACCTCATAAGGCCTGAAAGTTGCCTGATGCCTCTGTCACAGCTCATTCAAGTTATTTTAGTACTGCTTTTGATAAACTTACAGTTAATAATAAAATAGGTAATAATTTATACTTGTGAAGTGCTAAATTTATACATTTCAGAAATCATAACAAAGCATGACACAAAGTAATAAAATAATTTAAAGGAAAGAAAAAAAAAGACATGAAAGATGCGGGTAAAATTAAAATGTAAAAAACACCAACTTAACCATGGTGCCACGTGTCTATACTTCCATTAATTTCCACTTATCTCCAAATTTTTACCCTGTTTTTACAGGATTTACTTATACCAGCTCTAAAGAGTCAGGTGTCAGAATAAGAGCACTCACAGTTATGATCAAAAACATGGTCCTCACCGTGTTCACTTGCAACAGGGATGTTCCTTGTTAATTTGTAATCAGCGTGTCTTTCATAGGATAGGTTACTTAAATGTTTATT
>NW_007856075.1:0-641 GCF_000696425.1 Galeopterus variegatus
AGATGTACTGTATGTGCAGATCAGAAGATTTAATAATATTAAGACATTAATTTTCCACCAATTAGTATATTCAAAGTAATGCTAATTGAAATTTCAGCACACTTTTATTTAGACATTTATAATCTGATTCTAGAATTTATATAATGCAGATGACCTAGAAATATCCCAAACAATTTTAAAAAAGAAGTCCAAAGTTGGACAATTTGTATTACCTGATTTATAGAAATAATATGAAAATTCATTAAGACACTTTAGTTTTTGTATAAAGAATAGCAAATCCAGAAATAGACTCAAACATCTATGACCAATTATTGTTAACAGAAGCCTTTGATAGAGAAAGGATTGTCTCTTCCTCAGATAGTCCTGAAACAATTACTTATAAACATTTAACTCATATTATAAAAAATTAACTTAAAATGGAACATAGATTTACATATGAGAACAAAATAAATAACAATTTCAGAGGAAATATTAATGGCCTTCAATAAAGCAGAAAATTTTGGTAAGGCACAAAAAACAAAACTAAAAGAAAATACAAATAAAGAAAACCTAAGTAAAATTAGAAAAAGATCTTTTCAGCAGTCATTTTTAAGAAAAGAAATGCCAAACCTCAATATGAGAGATAATTTTTTCAAAACATT
>NW_007856076.1:0-641 GCF_000696425.1 Galeopterus variegatus
TCACATGTTCTCACTTATTTGTGGGAGCTAAAAATAAATAAATAAATACACAAATAATCTGGGGGCGGGGAAGGAAGAAGACACAACAATTACAATTCCTCAATGTTGATATGACAAGCTAACAGAAAGGAGATTGTTGGGAGGGAGGGGGGAGAGAAAGGAGGGAGGAAGGTTTTGGCAATGAGCCAGAACAACCAACCGCATTGTATATTGACAAAATAAAATTTAAAAAGAAATAAATAAATGGAAAAAAGCATCATTGAGATAATCATATGACCTTTGTCCTTGATTTTGTGGATGTGATGCATCACATTTATTTTATGTTGAACCATCCTTGTTTTTCTGAGATGAATCCCCCTTGATCATGGTGTATCAATTTTTTAATGTGTTGCTGTATTTTTTTTTTTTTTTTGGTCTTTTTTTTTGTGACTGGTAAGGGGATCGCAACCCTTGGCTTGGCGTCGCCCGCACCGTGCTCAGCCAGTGAGCACACTGGCCATCCCTATATAGGATCCAAACCCGTGGCAGGAGCGCCACTGTGCTCCCAAGCATCGCACTCTCCTGAGTGAGCCACGGGGCCGGCCCTGTTTTGCTGTATTCTGATCGCTAATATTTTGTTGAAGATTTTTGCATGTATGTTC
>NW_007856077.1:0-641 GCF_000696425.1 Galeopterus variegatus
AACCCACGCAGTCTATGGTATTCTGTTATAGCAGCTTGAACTAGACTCTGCTGGTACTGAAAGGTGAGAGATTTTTTTCTGAAATTTTAATGATTAATTATTATCTCCTAGAGATTTTTGTTTTGTATGTGTTAAAAATTACAAGTATGTTGCATTATATCAGAGGATCTTCACCTATTCTATATGTTGGTAGGAATTTATTGAGGTGTTATTTGTAGGCTAAGATGAAGTCAATGTTTGTTAATGGTGCACCATGGGCATTAGAAAAATAGATGTACTCACAGTTAAAATGGGATAAAGTTTGATACAGCCAATAGGTAATTTTATCAATTACATTTTTAAGAGTGTCCATATTGCTTGTTATTTTTTGTCTTCTAGGTTTATGATAGACTGTTAGAGATTACTTCAAGCTTCCTGTGCTATCGTGTTTCTGTCCACTTTTTTCTTGTATTTCTTGGAGTTTACATTTCGTGCATATTGGTGCTATGGTGTGTACATTATGCACACTGGTGCTAGTAATATTTTATGTTATTTAGTGCATAAAGAGTCATGACAGTTATAGCCTTATTTTATAATGTATCTTTATTGTTGTAAAAGACAGTCATTTTTTTTCTAATGGTAAATTTTTTTTCCTTTTTTTT
>NW_007856078.1:0-641 GCF_000696425.1 Galeopterus variegatus
ATATAGTCTTTGTGGTTTTTCTTTTGGATGTTAAGGTTTGATTTGTTAAATCTATAGCCCAGTAATGCATCTAGAATTCACTGCAGTACCTGGTCAGGTGTGAAGAGCAAGGTGTGTGTGTCAGCCAGCCCAGGTGGGGCACACTGCTATGTCCCCTGAATCACAGCTGTGCCTCTTTCCTCTCCGTGCTACCCATGATAAAGTGAGTGTACACACTCACACACATGTGAATACACATGCACACTTGTGCACACACACATGCCCACACATGCACATGTGCACACAGACACATGCACACATAGACACACATGCACATGTGCACACACTTATGCACACAGACACATGTACACATAGACGCACATGCTCACACACAGAAATATGCACAAAGACACACATGCACACAGAGACACGTGTTCACACATATGCACACAGGCACATGTGCATGCACAGACACACATGCACATGTGCACACAGACACATGCACACAGAGACACATGCATGCAGGCACACACACACCCTCACATGCATGTGCACACACATGCATACACATGCACAGATGCACATGCAGGTAACAGCAGCCATTACAACATGTGACAATGGATTTATCCTCAGTCACAAAGTCCAGGTTGCCTGTTTTCCAT
>NW_007856079.1:0-641 GCF_000696425.1 Galeopterus variegatus
CTATAAATGTAAGTTTGGCAACTTTCAGCCAGCTTTTTCATTATTCATTTCCAGTACAAAATGCAAGGAAAAAAATAATAAAAGGGATAAGGTTGGAAAAGAAGAAGCAAAACTGTTTTCATTAGCTGCTGATATGATTGTCTTTGTAGAAGACCTTATGAAATCTAAATAAAATATTAGAATTAACAAGTGAATTTAGCAAGATTGATGGCTACGAGGTCAATATACAAAAATCAATTATATTTCTAAATATTGTAATGATGAATTGGAAAATAAAAAATTTTTAAAAATTGTTACAATTTACAATAGCATGAAAAACAACAAAGGAAAAAAACAGAAAGCCAACAAAGTACTTGGGAATAAATCTAAGGAAAGATGTGCAAGATCTCCTCAGTAAATATGTGAAACGCTGCTGAGAACAGTTAAGAAAATTGATAGAATGAAGGAGAGTTTTACCATGTTCATTTTGATTTTCAAATGTTGAAATAAGCTTGCATTCCTTGTATGAAGGCCTCTTAGTCATGAAGTATTATCCTTTTCACAAAATTCTGGATTCGATTTCTTAAAATTTTATTAAGACTTTTTTTTTTTTTCTTTTTTCCGTGTCCGGCAACGGATCACAACCCTCAGTGTTGCCCCCG
>NW_007856080.1:0-641 GCF_000696425.1 Galeopterus variegatus
CAGAATTGCAATGGTGCATAAAAGAGTAAAATAGACATACTCCCTGACTTCACAGAACTTAAAAAATCATAAGAAAGATAGATTTTAACAAATGATCAAACAAATATTAACTACAAACTGTGGTTAGTATTAGCAAGAAAAGTGCAGGATACTCTGAAGAGTATTTGACAAAGAATCTAGTTTAATTTTGGAGGCAGGAAGCAAATCAGGGTTGCAAAATGCTTTCCTGAGAAAGTGATGCTTTAACTGAGGTCCAAAGGCAGAAAGGCAAAGGGATGCACAAAGGCATTCTAAGGATTGGAGTTAGCATGTGCAAAGGCGGTGCCAGAAAACTTGGCCTATTCAGAGGATTGACAGATGGCCATGGGGAAGATACAGTCTAGTAGGTAAGAGGAAGAAGAAAAAGGTGAAGCCAGAGGCATCATCAGATGAGGCCCATTATGCAGGGTCTTGTAAACCTCTTAAAGTTTTGTCTTTAACATAGAGTATCTGGAAGCCATTAAAGAGTTTTCATCAGAGGTGCGAAATGAACCAGAGTTTGATTTTGAAGTCTCTGGTGCACATGTGGAGAACGACCTGTGGAGAAACCAGAGTGGATGCTGAGAGAACAGATAGAAGGCTCCGGGAGAGAGATGTTGGTG
>NW_007856081.1:0-641 GCF_000696425.1 Galeopterus variegatus
AGATGTACTGTATGTGCAGATCAGAAGATTTAATAATATTAAGACATTAATTTTCCACCAAGTAGTATACTCAAAGTAATGCTAATTGAAATTTCAGCACACTTTTATTTAGACATCTATAATCTGATTCTAAAATTTATATAATGCAGATGACCTAGAAATATCCCAACAATTTTAAAAAAGAAGTCCAAAGTTGGACAATTTGTATTACCTGATTTATAGACATAATATGAAAATTCGTTAAGACACTTTAGTTTTTGTATAAAGAATAGCAAATCCAGAAATAGACTCAAACATCTATGACCAATTATTGTTAACAGAAGCCTTTGATAGAGAAAGGTTTGTCTCTTCCTCAGATAGTCCTGAAACAATTACTTATAAACATTTAACTCATATTATAAAAAATTAACTTAAAATGGAACATAGATTTACATATAAGAACAAAATAAATAACAATTTTAGAGGAAATATTAATGCCCTTCAATAAACCAGAAAATTTTGGTAAGGCACAAAAAGCAAAAACTAAAAGAAAATACAAATAAAGAAAACCTAAGTAAAATTAGAAAAAGATCTTTTCAGAAGTCATTTTTAAGAAAAGAAATGCCAAACCTCAATATGAGAGATAATTTTTTCAAAACATT
>NW_007856082.1:0-641 GCF_000696425.1 Galeopterus variegatus
CCTGAGATAACGGTCATGAAAATAATCACTCATTGTATCATCATGCTTGTGATGTATTGTATTTACTTGTGTCTTTGAAAAGTATCTTATTTATATCATATTTTAATATATGGAGGGTATGGATCTCTGGCATGATTATAGGAAATTAATATTATTTATTTTAGAATAAATAGCAATTAAGTTAATTCATGGTTTCTTCTAGGCTATAGATTTGCAGCTAAAATCTGGGGAGGATTATTCATGGCCAAGGTGCTGGGGAAGGACACAGAGTTCTCTATTATCCACTGTTCGTGCTGACATGTTTGGTGGAATTCACTGTTGCCCCTTATTTCTGCTGATTTCCTACTGCAACATCTATGCATACTAGCATCCACTGAAATCACTTGTGTGCAGCCCATGTAGTCCTGCAGTTTGTGGGGACTTTCAAAATGTGTTTCAGGCCTCTTTTCAGATTGACACCACATATCCATTGTTACATGCCTGCTTTATAATCAGATTGTACCAGGGAAATGGAAGGAACTTTCTTGTTCATTTTATTGAGCTTTCTAAGGGGAAAAGAAACAAACAAAAACAAAACAAGTTTCTTCAGTTAATTCATCCTCCCATTCTCTTCTATTCCACCATCTATCCACAATCAGCAC
>NW_007856083.1:0-641 GCF_000696425.1 Galeopterus variegatus
AGGTCATATCTTTCTTGGGGGACAAGCAAAAATGAACATGTCACATTAAGAAAGTATCAGATCTTGATCCCTGTGATTATACATTGCAAAATATTCAGTTGAAAATGGATTGTTGTGAGACAATTCTCCATGGGTTTTTCATGTTTCTGCATGTCTTACAAGCTAAAACAGTGCAAGTTTTTTTTCCAGACTAACTTTTCAAGGATGTTTGTGGAGTAAAAAGCCTTGAAAGATAGGGATAGTGTTTCCCTCCAGAGAAAGGGAAGGTTTACTTGATGTTCAGAATAATAAAGATAATATCTCCATGCAAGGCAAGTTTTGGATTGGCTTATGTGCTGCTTCCTTATAAGAAGTTGGGGTTTCTTACATGTGCATCATCTACCTGTGCTGCTCCATTTCACCCCTGTGAGATCTGGGAGGGAAAGAACTGACACAAACATGAAGCTCATGCTTTTTGCTGTGTAGTAAGTCCTTTGTCTCTGACCCACGAGATTATGGCTTTTGCCAGCATCGTCATGAAACTATCGCAGCTAATTTCTATGGCTGGGAAAATCTCAGATGTACTGAGTTTTTGACTTTCAACCAAGTTGTTTTTCATTGGTAAATTAAGGATCTCATACTCATTGACTTCATTTAAATGT
>NW_007856084.1:0-641 GCF_000696425.1 Galeopterus variegatus
GCTGAGAGCAGCCTCGACCGGAGCAGGGCATGGAGGCGAAGCCACGGGCGTGAGAAACACCGAAAAGCAGAGCCGAGAGGACCTGGAGTCACCCCGCATAGGGGGGAGGAGGAAGGAAGAGCCAGGAGCACGGCCAGGCCTCCAGCGCGGGCACTGGGCAAGGCAGAGCCATCCACTGAGTGGGCTGTTCAGGGGAGGGGCACGGGCAGGGAGCAGAGGCCACGCATGGGACCTCTCCGGGTAAGCCTGGACTTGGGGGTGGAGGTCAGAGGAAGGTCGAGGCTCAAGCCACAGATGTGGAGGCAGTGGTGCCCATGGCGGTGGCCGAGGCTGCTGCGGGCAGAGTACAGAGAGGGGAGAAGAGGAGGCCCAGGCAGGGCAGGGGAAACCTGTGAAGCCAGTCCCCCAGGGCCAGCACGGAGAGCCACACGTCCTTCCCCCTTACTCACCTGTCCCCAGTTCCCGGGCTACCCAGCGTCTGGCTTCTGGAGCTCAGAAACCCATAGCTGTGGGGAGGAAGTGCACCGAAGGCAGCGGTTCAGGACACAGAGCCAACGCCCGCCTCTCCAGCCCTCCCTCTGAACAACGTGTGCTGGAGCCAGCACAGACCTTCCCAGGGAGGCCGCAAGGCCTTGCTGCAG
>NW_007856085.1:0-641 GCF_000696425.1 Galeopterus variegatus
TAAATTCCAGCAGCTAGGGTAAAATTCATATAAATAAAAAATAAATACAAAACTCATTTTTCCTATATCCTAAAGTGATTTATTTCTACCTGTGGAAATGCATTGATAATCTATTGATCACAGTGTTTGAAATTCCACAACTTTTTTATTTGTTATGAATAAAAGCCTTTCCCTTTAAAAAGATTTGCTTGAAAGAATATTCAAAGCAAGCCTGCTGTTATTGTAGTATAAACTAGTTTCTCCTCCTAAAGTGTTCCATTAAGTTAGTGGGGTCAGGGGTTTGATAGAATGAGAGTAGCAATAGAATGAATTGCTGACATAATGGAGGTTTTTTAAAAATGATCTTGGCATTGTCTAGGGCTGGGGGTGACGTTGCAGGACATGTGAAGAGGACAGAGTCATAGAGAGACTCTCGAAGAGCCAGAGAGCAGCCAGTAAGCATTAGCATCTAAAGGGCAAGGAAGTGTCAACTTAACTCTATATACATTCAGTAAAACATAAAAACAGCATTCAATTTTTTCCTGTACAATGCTATGTTAATTGGAGTGGCAGAATTTTATGACAGTATTGACAGGAGAAAAAAAGTAGTTAAGAAGTACGTACAAATGCCAGATATATTCATGACCCTGCGCCAAGTGCAA
>NW_007856086.1:0-641 GCF_000696425.1 Galeopterus variegatus
ACTACCTGCTTAAGAGACTGTGAAATATCAAACTGTTTTGCTTTTAGTTGCTGAGTCTTTTTTTGTTTTTCTTTCTCAAAATCTGGGTGCTTTGGGATTTCCAGGAAGAGTGGAAGAATGAAATGTGGATTGTGAACCAGTGAAACCCACTTAGCACAGACCTATGTGCTAATACTGTTAAATATCATAGATCAAAGCAAAGTAGATATACCATTTTATAGAAAAAATGAGTGAAAATTGTTATACTTCTTTTGTATTTTCTCCTAAGTAGGTACCTTAGTTATCTGTAAACATACGATTATGTCCCAGGTTCCTACTTATAACACATTTGGGTGTGAGAATTCTATCTCAACTCCAGTCCACACATACCTGCTGCCTCGGACTGAGCATCTCCATCCTGTCCTACAATGATGGAGGTATCTAGATAGATATCCAAACCTCCCCAAACTTCCTTAGGTATGGAAGTTAATGGCTAGAATTTCCCATGGGAGAATTGAATCACTCCCTCTAGTTCACAGGTCCCTTGTAGATACAAATTCATTTCTCTTTATAACATTTGCAATACCCAGTATTGCACCTCCCACAGATCCTAGAATGAATAAATGTGAATTGGATTCCCAAGAAGACAAATTAGCTATTTT
>NW_007856087.1:0-641 GCF_000696425.1 Galeopterus variegatus
ATGAATGGATAAAGAAAATATGGTATATATACGCAATGGAATACTACTCAGCCATAGAAAAAAGAATGAAAGAAATCCTGTTGTTTGTGGCAACATGGATAAGCCTGGAAGACGTTATGTTAAGTGAAATAAGTTAAGCACAGAAAGAAAAATACAGCACGTTCTTCCTCATATGTGGGAGCTAAAATAACAAGTTGAGTTTTTGGAAGTAAAGATTAGAATTGTAGTTACTCGAGGCTGGGAAGCGGGGAGAGATAGAAAGAGATTGGTTAATAGATACAGAAATACAGCAAATAGGAAGAATTAAGTTCTAGTATTCTATAGTAGTGCTAGGTGTCTGTAATTCATAATATCATATATTTTTAAATGGCTAGAAGAGACGAGTTCAAATGTTCTCATCACAAAGAAATAACTGTTGAAGTCATAGTCGCTTGAAAGGAGATCAGCAGCCTTCAGATTCTGCCTGCAGAGCTTGGGAATTGCCAGGAGGGACTTGGAGATCCCCCAGACAGGCCAGAGGAGGTGTGAGCGGATATTCAGAAGGCGTCATATAAATGGGCCTCAGTGAGCTGTGCGCTGCAATACCAGAGTATTAATTGCATTTCCAAGAGCAACAAAAGGCGAATAATTCTTTCAACAAC
>NW_007856088.1:0-641 GCF_000696425.1 Galeopterus variegatus
CTAGACATTTGTAGTGAGTTCTGTGCTCTGTATTAACCCACGATGTATTCAATCTGGTATCGGAAAAAAAGGGTTCTCTTGTGACTCAACTAACCCGAGTTTAGCTGAGTCTGTGGAGATGCAGCAGGAGGTGTCCCAGGTTCACCTGGCATATTTGCTGCTCCAGATCTGGAATCAGCCTTTTCTCCAAGAAGCCCTGGCTCTTCTCAGAGGGAGCAGGCTTTGGACACCACACTCTGCACGCTAGGGATATTCACTGCTGCTAGGTTGTCATCGATTCTAGGCTTTTTCAGTAGATGGAGCTAGAAAATATGTAAGTTTCAGAAGGTGAAGATAAATCATGAGTTCAAACTGCTATTTCCAATTCAAATCTGAGATTACAGGTTTTAATTTAACTTCCTTGATTTTATAATTGATCTCTTTTCTGCTGAAAAACTTGATTCCTAATGACAGGAGCACAATTACTTATTTGAATAGCTGCAAAATGAGTAAAAGACAACTGAATTTAGTTTTAGATTTCTTTTTGTTTTTCTTTGTCTTGAGGATATTTTCTACTAGGAATGTATAGTAAAGGGTACTCTGTTTAAAAGTCACATGAAATGATTGAAGGTTGTTGAACGTGATGATTGCTAACGTCCTGT
>NW_007856089.1:0-641 GCF_000696425.1 Galeopterus variegatus
ATTCTTCTGTAAAGGAGAGTTTTTCCTTCTCCTCTACCACTATGGTTTTTATTCCCATAAACAGCTAGGCTGTCCCTAATTCAAGAATGAAACAGTCCATTAAGAATTAGTCTAGAGAATGCTCATGCCATAAAATATAATGCGAAACCTGCGTATGTTCTAGAACGAAACGATAAAATACAGGTTGTGGATAGACACTTTCAAGAATATGAGTTCCATATAAGATATGATAGGTTAATAGTCTGACCTATCAGTAGCTTAAAGAGGTGAGGTTATTTGATAATGTATAGGCAGGGTAACCACAAATGATATGGTAAAGAATCTACAGTCAAGGACAGATCCCTAGTGGGCAATTAAGCATTTTACACAGTATCCCCACGGGTACCCCACACATCTTTCCCTTCCCTGGAAGGAGAGGCCGTGGCATGACCCCCCGTGCCCCCCGCAATCACTCATTGACCACCATGAGGCATGGTCTCATCTGCATCGTGAAGGCAGCCCCATTCATTCCCTCGTGTAATTATTTCATGTAACAACCAAAATGTGGAAAACAGAATCCAGCTCGTCGTTGGCAAACCTGTTTGGGCACTTGGGCGGGGGGGATGGGGGTTGCTATGACACAAAAGCAGAATTTGACTACT
>NW_007856090.1:0-641 GCF_000696425.1 Galeopterus variegatus
GCTGGTCCATGAGGCATTTGGGACTGTCTCACAAATGGGAGAAGGAAAGAAGCCAAATGGACTGCTTCCTTTGCCCAGTGAGGTTCGTCATCAGTAAGTAGTTGAATGTCTTCTGTGCAAATCAAGGGAGGACTGCCTGCAGAGTACATTTCTGAATTGACAATGAAGGATAGCACAAGCGATGTCGTCAGACTAACCAAGAAATTTCTTAGCAACGACAAAAGAGCGGGACTATATTCAGTTCATGTTGACTTTACCGAAGATGTACACACACTTGCTCAGTGGTTCCAAATCAGTTACAGGCTGGGAATGGACTTCCGGTTTCTCTGATAATCAAAAAAATTTCATCAAGTCAAAGTGTGTATTCAGCAGCCCTCACAAGGCTGTACCCATAGACGTTACTCACGTCTTTCATCAACACATGCTCCAAATGGTTACCAATTGATGCTTAGAATTTTTTTATTGAAACATAATTGATTATGCATATTTGTGAGGTACAGAGTTGAATATCAATAACAGTGTACAAGGTGTGATGATGAAATCAGGATAATTAGCATGTTCATCACTACAAAATGTAATTATTCCTTGTGTCCGTTCATCAATTTCTTGCTCACCCCCCTCTCCTCCCTGTTTCCCACTTC
>NW_007856091.1:0-641 GCF_000696425.1 Galeopterus variegatus
ATGCCTGCTGGTTGGGTAGAAGGTTTGTGGTTTTATGATGAAAACACACACACACACACACACACGCACACACGCACGCACACACACACACACAAAGCAACCCACCAACTGACCCCCCCACACCCACACACACACACACACGCACACAAAGCAACCCACCAACTGACCCTCACACACACACACATACACACACACACACACACACACACACACCCACCCACCAACATCCCTCTCTGTCCAGCTCTCCTGTTTGGAATGAGGACTATCTGAGTCTCTTGATATTCCATTTTGGGACAGGATGTCTTATATTCTCTAGACACACACACACACACACACACACAAACGCACGCACACACACACACAAAGCAACCCACCAACTGACCCTCACACACACACACACACATACACACACACACACAGCAACCCACCAACTAACCCTCACACACACACACACACACACACACAAACGCACGCACACACACACACAAAGCAACCCACCAACTGACCCTCACACACACACATACACACACACACACACACAGCAACCCACCAACTGACCCTCACACACACACACACACATACACACACACACACAGCAACCCACCAACTAACCCTCCCCGCCGTGGTGGAGGTTGCTGTCG
>NW_007856092.1:0-641 GCF_000696425.1 Galeopterus variegatus
CTCTCCTGTACATTTAAACCAAGTGCTAGAGATCCTAGAAGAGAGGGTGTCTCCACTGCTCAACCTCTTGGCCTCGTTCAGCATATCACAGGTTCTGGAAGCAGACAAACCAGTCTGCAATTCTAGCTGTGCGCCTATTACACATGTGACCTTGGAGAATATCCTAAGCATGTTTCCCTAAACCTCAGTGTCTTCAGCTGATAACTTCAAAGCCTTTTCTGCAGCTTAAATCACATAGAGCATGTAAATATAGAACACAGTGTGGCATTTGCAATTTTTAAACATGGCAGCTATTATAATTACTTTTCACTGGTCTCCTAATCCTCCCAGGAGAGTTTAGATTGCCACCACTGTGTGCTTCTGTTGAGGCTTTTATTAGCTTGTGTTTAAGTATCTATATACATATCTTGCTTCTCCTCTAGAACAGGAAATAGAATTTTATCTACACTAAAAGACAGTGATAATAAGGATGAGGGAAACTAATGTGAGAGCCGTTCTTAGGTAAAATGAGCAGTGACTAGTTAAAAATTGCATAAGGGGTGTATCGGACTCTTATACCTGCCCATAATCCTGCAACGCTTATGCCAATTGTAGAGCTAGGGCTGGGTCTGGAGCTTACAGACCCCACAAGCCCATTGTCC
>NW_007856093.1:0-641 GCF_000696425.1 Galeopterus variegatus
TAAAAAAGTCAAAAGATTTCTTGATTTCTTTTTCTGCATGTTCACTCTTGGAGTATAGAAATGCTACTGATTTGTGTATGCTGGTTTTGTATCCTGCAAATTTGCTGAAATCATTTACCAACTCCAAGAGATATTTTTGTAGAGGCTTTAGGCAGTTCAATGTACAAGATCATGTCATCCACAAACTGGGACAGTATGGCTTCATCTTTTCCAGTCTTGATGCCCTTTATTTCCTTCTCTTCTCTAATTGCTCTGGCTAATACTTCCAACACTATGTTGAATAGGAGTGGTGAGAGTGGGCATCCTTGAAGTGTGCATCCTTGTCTAGTTACTGTTCTGGCTGCTCATTTTTTGGTTGTTGTTTTTTTTTGTTTGTTTTTTGGTTGGCTTGCCAGTACAGGGATCTGAATCCTTGACCTTGGTGTTACTAGCACCATGCTCTAACCAAGGGAGCTAACTGGCCAGCTAGCACCTGTTCTTAAGGGAAAAGCTTAAGAGCAGGATGATATTCGTAGTGGGCATATCATATATGGCTTTAATTGTGTTGAGATACTTTCTATCTATACTTAACTTGTAAAGGGTCTTTATTGTGAAAGAATGTTGAATTTTGTCAGATGCTTTTTCAGCATCTATAGAGATGA
>NW_007856094.1:0-641 GCF_000696425.1 Galeopterus variegatus
GGAGCAGAAATTAATAAAACAAAAAACATATATCAGAATCAAAAAAAGACAAAATTGTTTCATTGAGTGAATAATAAAGTTAAACCCTGGGCAAAACTTATCAAAAGCGGAGAAGACATAAATTAGTATCATCAGCATTAAAAAGAGTGACATCACTACAGATCCTATACATATTTAAAACATAATAAGAGTATGTATAACTTCATAAATTGGAATTCTGTCATGTCTTCACCATGATGGTTATATTTTCTCATTTTTTTATTTCCGTATTAACCATATTCACAATCAGAATGCTTTTCTAAACTTTCTACAAATTACTGGTTCAATTTTCCTCAATTTCAAGTCTTCTTATGGCATCATTAAAAATGTTATCTCATTGGATTTTTTATTCTATTGGTTTCCCTTTTTGTTTTGGCATAGTCTTATTTAGTAGAAGAAATATCTTATTTCTTTTTATTAAGAAAAATCAGAAGCTTAATTTTTTTTAATTTTTCTCTTTGATGTAAATCAGTTTTATGAGCTTTCATGTACTGTTAGTTCCTATTCCTTTCTACTACAGAGTATTTTTTCATGTTCTCAGATTATTTTTGTTTGTTTGTTTTGTAATTTGATTATTTTTGAGGTTTTAGTATTTTATTTAT
>NW_007856095.1:0-641 GCF_000696425.1 Galeopterus variegatus
GGACACCCTAAGGTGCTGACAGGAGAGCCATGCCTTCTCTGCTGAGGTCCTCTCTGCTGAGACCCAGTCTGTCATGAGCATCATTCCCAGGACACTTAGAAACTCCTTTCCTTTCTCGTCAGCTGGAATTGCTATTTTCATATTTTGGAAACAGGGAATGGGGTCTGGACCCACCGTGCACCAGGCACCCAGTGGAAGCCGCCAGGCCATCATTGGTGCAGCAGGCAGCCTCCCTCTGAGGCCCTCCCAGGCCTCCAGGACGCCTCCCACCTGCCCAGCCCACATGCCCCTGCAGCTCGCTGCTCCTAAGGAGAGTCCTGTCACTAGGCCTACGAGCCCCTCTGCATTGCATGAGCACTGTAACAGTGGATCCAGGACCTGCCTGAGGTCCAGGGACCCACCGTGAGCAGGGCCATGATGAGGCAGAGCCTGGCACTCTTCAAGGTCCTGTGATGGCCCTGACGAGTCAGTCACACCTGGCCAGGACCTCTGCCCATGTGGACAGAGCTTTGGTTGTGTGGAGACTGCAGAAATGACCCCCTTCTTCTGCTCAGTCCAGCTCTGCAACTCCCGAGAGTCGGGCATTCATCACCCCACTGCAACCCCCATGTCTTGGCATGTGCCCCCCACCCTGCAGCCCC
>NW_007856096.1:0-641 GCF_000696425.1 Galeopterus variegatus
GATATTACAAAGAATACAGATGAAGAGATGTATAGGGTGAGGTATGGGGTAAGGGGTGCGGGGCTTCCATGCCCTCCCCGGGTGGACCCCCCTCCACCATGGGGTTCCAAGCCTTCAGCTTTCTGGAAGCTCTATATTTACCCTGTATATTCAATTTTTTAACCAAGCTCCTTCTAGAATTGCATTTATTTTGTCTCTTACACGATATATGCTTTTTAACATAAAGATTAAGATTTTCTTTTAATTCAAGATTTTAAAAAATTTTACATCTTCAAGTGTTTATATTTTTGTTCCTAATTACTTCCATGTTGTATTGTCTTTATCCATTATCTTCTCCCTCATACCTCTGTCTACTTTCATGCAGGTCTTTTTTACGTGTCAATAGCATTTCTTTTAGTTGTATGCCCTGTAAAATTCTGATTACTACTCTCAGAAACACTCAGAAAAGATATTATGATATTGCATTTGCAAAACATAAAAAAACAACCTTCTATGAAAAACTTCTCTGCTTGCTATCAGAAAACATGATAGCATATGCAGAAGTTAAAATAGTATTTTCCCCAAACTTCAAAATGTAGCATAAGGCCTAGAAGAAAATGTAGAAAAAATCTCCTAGTACATGGAACAATGATATAAGAAAA
>NW_007856097.1:0-641 GCF_000696425.1 Galeopterus variegatus
CCTCCCCTATTATTGTAAAGTAGATGCTTCTTTTGTTACTCTGTCTGGAGTGTGTTTTGTGTAGAGAGAGGAACTTTTTTTTTTTCTGATCTCTACTGGTGCTTCTCCTTGTGTCAATGCAGTCGAGGAGTCTGGTGTGCTATCTGCATGTTGGCTATGACTCCTGTAATAGAGACTAGCCACTTTTGCAGCAGCCATGGCAATTGCAGTGGCCATGGTGGGTTACCCATGTGGAAAAGGTGTTTTTAGTGTGCTCTTTACCTGATTGGGGCTGGGTTCGGATTCCCCTGGCTCCATATCGCAGGCCCCAGCGGGGCCCTGGGTGGTGGCGGCAGCTTGCCTAGGTGTGACTGGGTCCGGCTTTCCCTGGATCCGAGCCTCAGGTCCCCGGCAGGGCCTGTAGTTTTTTTTTTTTTTTTTCCCCAGAGAATTTTCAGGAGAGGTTTTCGGAGTACTTGCACACTTACATCTGTATCTACATATATATCCACATCTATATATTTTTGCCATCCGTCATCTGTCTATATTTTCATTTTCTCCTACTCACTTTTGAAAAATCTTAGTGGCTAGAGCATTTTAGTGCCAAAGAGTTTTAGTCATTGCTCCAATGACTTCCAGCACCCAATGCTGCTGCAGATAAG
>NW_007856098.1:0-641 GCF_000696425.1 Galeopterus variegatus
ATTCACATATCTTCCTTTGAGAAATGCCTACTCAGCTCCTTTGCCCATTTTTTAATGGGGTTACTTGTTTTTTTGCTGTAAAGTTGTTTGTGTTCCTTGTATATTCTGTATATTAATCCTTTGTCAGATGTATATTTTGCAAATATTTTCTCCCACTCTTTTCGTTGTCTTTACACTCTATTAATTGTTTCTTTTGCTGTGTAGAAGCTTTTTATTTTGGTATATTCCCATCTGTTTATGTTTCCTTTGGTTGCCCATGCCTTTGGGGTTATATTCATGAAGTCTGTGCTCAATCCTACTTCCTCGAGTGTTTCCCCTATGTTTTCTTTAAGGAGTTTGATTGTTTCAGGGTGTATATTTAATTCTTTAATACATTTTGAGTTCATTTTGGTATATGGTGAGAGGAATGGGTCTAGTTTCATTCTCCTGCATATGGATATCCAGTTTTCCCAGCACCACTTGCTGAAGTGGCAGTCTCTTCCCCAGTGTATAGACTTGGTGCCTTTGTCAAAGATCAGATGGATGTAGGGGTATGGGTTGATTTCTGGGTTCTCAATTCTATTCCATTGATCTGTTTGTTTGTTTTTATGCCAGTACCATGCTGCTTTTGTTATTATAGTTTTGTAGTATACTTTAAATTC
>NW_007856099.1:0-641 GCF_000696425.1 Galeopterus variegatus
AAACCATTAAATGGGCAATGGATATTGAAAAGGTTGTAGGGTTAGTGGATCGGAATTCTCAGTGAGGCCAAAGAACTTTTGAAATGGGGTATGAGGACAGGAGAGGAAAGGTTTGAAGTAACTTTTTAGGAGGTGGGGTAATTATTTTTTTAAATTTTTATTTATTTTTTGGTGGCTGGCCAGTACAGGGATCAAAACTTTGACCTTGGTGTTACAAGGCTGTGCTCTAACCAACTGAGCTAACCGGCCAGCCCCGAGGTGGTATAATTATTGGTAATATAAGGGGACGTTATGACTTAATGTGGAGGAAGGTAAGAGGATTATTGGAGAGAAGGAAGTTCAGAAACTGGAAAGGTGTAATGTTGAGTGGGACAGCGCGTGAATGTTGTAGTTTTTGAAAATAGGGACAGAAGCAGAGTGCAGGTGACAGTGAGCTACGTGTTGCAATGTTCAATGAAGGACATAAAGCGATTGAAGAGACCAGAGATGACAGCACAGGGGAGGGTAGGTGCTCGCAATGGGTGAAACAACCTCATAGAAGCTGGAGTTTTTGAGAGCAGAAAAAGAAGAAATGGTTTGTAATGGCGATTTATTGTAAGCTCAGGTCAAAGGTAAGGAAGTGAGGAGGCAGCCAGGGAAGC
>NW_007856100.1:0-641 GCF_000696425.1 Galeopterus variegatus
TAAATTCACTTACCATGTAAAGCCACAGTTACTACAGAGTTTCCCAGATCCTCCCAATTCTGCTGCCCTTTACATCCTTGTTAATGGCTCTGCTCTGATGCTGACCACAAATTCCAACCTAGGCATTGTATTCTACTTTATTCTTGTATATTTCAGTCCAATGAAAGCTACTTCAATCAGACAAAAATACCATTCCAAATTTCTTCTCCAATTTTTTAAGCTATTGGAAAGGAAAGTAAAACATACTTTGAGTGCCAGGAGGAGTTCATACACTGACATGTTGTGGGCACATCTCCCATTGCTAAGAGCCAACTGATTTGATTTTTTTTTTTTTCACTTTCTCTTATTGTGTGTTGAAAAAGTATGCATTGTGGACTGGGGGATGGAGCCTGTGGATTGTTTATTTCAGGTTGAACATCTTTTTATCAAATTAAGATATTTTTCCAATGGAATTTTTATCAGCATTTATGTGGCCTACTGAAAATACACCTGGCAAAGTCGTAGGTATGGATAACAATCTATTATCCAAATGGATAACAACCTATTATCCATTCTGTGGACTGGTGGAGGTAGTAAAAACTGTGCTGGTTGCTATCCATTTTAAAAATATTTTTTAAAATTTATGAAACAATTTTCATGTG
>NW_007856101.1:0-641 GCF_000696425.1 Galeopterus variegatus
TAGAGTGTCTTTTGACCCCTCCTGCAGATTTGTTTTATATTGACTGATGGCCCTGGGCAGGCACCACAGCTATTGTCATGTGCACCTGATAGGTGCCCTGGGGTGTGCTCAAGGTACTCACCTTGAATGAATGGCCCTGGATGAGGTTTCTGTTTCCTCTTTCCTGTGGGCAGATGCTTCTTTTGGGTGCCTTGCTTCTCCCTCTTTCCTGTTTCCTCCTGCCTGGTAAAAACTGGGAACACCTGAATTAGGTTGAGGTGAAACTGGTGGCACCTGGGCTGAGCATCAGCAGGAAGTGGGACTGACTGCTGTGCAGGGAGAATGGTGGCTGTGGTGGTAGTGCTTTGGGGTCTGGGGGTCATGACCATGCTGGTCACAAGTTTGTGCTGTCCTTTGCAGTTTGGTTGCTGGACTTCCAAGGGCAGGGTTGCTGTGCTGTTTCTCAAGAGGTTGGCAGGGTCACAGGGTGAACCCTTAGTGGAGTACCCTATTCCTCCACTTGTGGGCATTGGAGGTGCTGTAAGATGGGCCTTTTGTGAAGTGCCCCAGTCCAACCACCTGTGGGCACTGGGTGGGGCCCCCAGTCTAGTGCACAGTGGGGTGCCTAGTCTAGCCACTATCTTCCCCATTTTCTTTTTTAA
>NW_007856102.1:0-640 GCF_000696425.1 Galeopterus variegatus
GCAAGATTTGAGCAGCCTAGGCCTGCTGAGTAAACCTTTTCTGCACACCATATCATGATCATCTTCTGGTCATGTTGGAGAATAACAACCACCTCAGGAGTTTAGGCTTTTGAGACAAAGTAACCTGCATTCAAGTTCTGGCTCGCCACTGTCTGATGATCTTGGGTCAGTTACTCCTGTCTGAGCTTAGGTTTCCTCACCTGTTGAATGACAATAATAAAAACTGCTTGAATAATTATATGAAATTATCCTGCCACTGTACTTCAATAATTATATGAAATTATCCTGCCACTGTTTCTGGCACATAGTGGGTACTCATTTAATAGCAATTGTTATTATTTATATCCATGTGGTGTAGTACTCTGTAGCTTCTAATGGCATTCACATAAATGATTTCATCTTCTGCAGAGAGATGGTTAATGAATGATACTTGATGACAGATGAGTAATGCCTGTTGCTTAAAGATTCATGGTTTGAGGCAAGATTCCCATTACTATGTAGTCAAGAGGAATTAAGATTGACTTATACACTAAATTCAGACACTGTCTTGAAGATACTTGGGGAACAAGATGTTCAGGCATATTTCACTATCAGACTCAAATTATGCCAACCATTGATCTTTCCCTTTGTGGTAGTCCTT
>NW_007856103.1:0-640 GCF_000696425.1 Galeopterus variegatus
TTTTTTTTTTGCTGTGCAGAAAATTTTTAGTCTGATGTAGTCCCATTTGTTTGTTTTTTCTTTTGCTGCTTGTGCTTTTGGGCTCATGTGCATAAAGCCTGTGCCCTGACCTAACTGCTGAAGTGTTTCCCCTATATTTTCCCTTACTAATTTTACAGTTTTGGGTCTTATACCTAGGTCTTTAATCCATTTTGAGTTCATTTTCCTGTATGCATATCTAGTTTCATTCTTCTGCATATGGATATCCAGTTTTCCAAGCACCACTTGTTGAAGAGGCAATCTTTTCCCCAATGTAGATTTTTGTTGCCTTTGTTTAGTATCAGATGACTGTAAACCTGAGGAGTGATTTCTGAGTTTTCTATTCTACTCCACTGGTCTAAATGTCTATTTTTATACCAGTACCATGCAAGGACAAAGACCATATGATTATCTCAATAGATGCTGAAAAAGCATTTGACAAAATTCAACATCCCTTCATGATAAAGACTCTCGACAAATTAGATATAGAAGGAAAATATCTTAACAGCTCAGGATTGCTTTGGCTATTCAATGACTTTTGTTTTTCCATATGAAAGGTAATTTTTTTCCCCATTTTTGTGAAGAACGTCATTGGTATTTTGATGGGAATTACATTGAATCT
>NW_007856104.1:0-640 GCF_000696425.1 Galeopterus variegatus
GTGTTTTCTGCTGTTAATCGGTTCCCTGTGTAAACATCTCAAGAAGATGCAGCTCCATGGTAAAGGATCCCAAGATCCCAGCACCCAGGTCCACATAAAAGCTTTGCAAACTGTGGTCTCCTTTCTATTGTTATTTGCCATTTACTTTCTGTCTGTAACTGTAGCAGTTTGGAATTCTCACAGGCTGCTTAGGGAACCAGGTGACAGGCTGCTTAGGGAACCAGCCTTCATGTTTTGGGAGGCTGTTGCAATCGTCTATCATTCAAGCCACTCATTTATCCTGATTTGGGGAAACAAGAAGCTAAAACAGACCTTTCTTTCAGTTTTTTGGCAGCTGAGGTGCTGGCTGAAAGGACAGAAACCCTCAACCCCATAGATTGCTGAGAGGAACATTGTGTGTCTTCCAGCAGAAAATGAACTGTTGAAGTCTGCAGTATGTTATATTTCCTACTGGCTTTCCACAGCGTCTGTATTTGAGTAATTTCCAAAGGCACACCTAGAAATGTCTTTTACCTATACTTATTATAAAAAGTATATGTATGTGTGTAGTTGCATGTTTATGTGTGTATCAAAATATAGGAAACCCTGCAAGGACATATCTGTAATCAGTATGTTCACACAAACTTCCTAATTATGCAAA
>NW_007856105.1:0-640 GCF_000696425.1 Galeopterus variegatus
TTAGTATACCACAATTCATTTATTCTCTTTTTTTAAGTATTTGAATTATATCCACTTTTTGTTATTACTTATAGTGCAGCTAGAAACTTTCTTTTACCTGTCTTTTGATACATACATACATACATACATACATATGATAGGTATATATATGTAGCAGTGACATTGCTGGTCATAGGATATAAAAAACTGTAGCTTTAATAGATGCTCCCAAACATTTTCCAAAGTGTTTGAAACACTTTGCATTTCTGCCAGCACAGAGTGAGAGTTCCAGTTACTTAAAAATCTTTGACAAAACTTGAAATTGTAAATCTTTTAAATTATATTCTAACAGATTTGTATGTATTTTTTTTTGAGTTTTAATTTGTATTTCCTTTACACATAATGAGATTGAGAAGATGTTCTCAGCCTCTTTGAGCATTTTGATATTTTGCCTGTGTAACCTGATAATTCAAAAAATGGGGTTACCTGTTTAAAAAATTTATCTGGAGACATTTTTGTATATTAAAAACAAGCAAAAATTTATATTTCATGCAGTAAATTTTCTAAATTTGTACATTAATACCAATAGTTTGTCTACAGATTTTTCTGTATTTAATATGTTTTATTTCCTTCCTTCCTTATTTCCATCTTTCCTTCATTT
>NW_007856106.1:0-640 GCF_000696425.1 Galeopterus variegatus
AAGCTTGGACATCGGCGGCGGTGGGCGGTGTGCGGTGGGCTGTCCAGGTTGCGGAACCTCGGGGGTGGGGATTTTGTTGGGGATCAGTCACTCTGGTCGTCCTGGCTGCTTGGACGGTGGCGGCGGCAGCGGTGGGCGGTCCCGAGTCTCGGGTCCGCAGGTGGCGGTGTTTTGTTGGGGTTCAGGCTCCCTGATCGGCCTGGCAGATTGGACAGTAGTGGCAGGTTTGGGGAACGGATCTTGGTTCCCCGGGGGGTAGCGGCTTTTGTTTTGGTTCAGGCTCCCTGACCGGCCTGGCAGATTGAACAGGGGTGGCAGTTTTGTGAACAGATCTTCGTTCCCCGGGGGGGGAGGGGGTGCTTTTATTCGGGTTCGGGCTCCCTGGTCGGCCTGGCGGCTTGGGAGGCGGCGGCGGTGGGCCGGCCCGGGTCTAGGGTCCTCGGGGTGGGGGCCTTTTGTCTAGGGTCCTCGGGGTGGGGGGCTGTGGTTGGGGTTCAGTCTACCTGATCGTCCTGGCTGCATGGATGGAGGCGGCGGCGGCGATGGGCGGGCCAGGGTCAGCGGTCCCAGGGGTCGCGTCTTTTGTAGGGGTTCAGGCTCCATGGTCAGGCTGGCTGCTTGGTGGGCGGCGGCGATGGGC
>NW_007856107.1:0-640 GCF_000696425.1 Galeopterus variegatus
TGTGATATAATAATAAATATATTTTTGGTCTCAGCCTCTGATTCTTGGCACACAGCTCCTAAAACCCTAGAAATCTCTAGTGATCAGGAGACTCATTTTAGTGGGGTTGTCCCAGGCCAGTTGAATGGAGGACCAAAGAATGAGGATAAACCAACCTTAGGAAGTGCTGCGGAGGCCAGGCAGCAGAGAAGGCAAGTGCCAGGGACTGAGGAGGGAAGTGGCTGGTATGTTCCAAGCTCAGAGAGATAGGAGGAGGTCAGTGTGGAAGGAGAGATGCTAAGGATAAGCCTGGAGAAATGGGTAGGAAGGAGGCTGAGTGGGAACTTGGGGATCCCACCTAGGAGTTTGAGCTCTATTTTAAGCACAGCAGAAGGACATTGGAGGGTTTTTAGAGGTGAAATGACATAATTAGAATTGACATTTAAAAATTTCACTCTGGCTGCTCTCTGGGAATTATAGACAGCCAATGAGGTATTCAGATAAGAGATTGTAAAGCCTTTGGAGAACTCAATACTAGTCCTTGACCCACACTATGAGATCTCCCCAAAAAAGTATGTGGTGAAGGATCACTGCTCTTTATAAGTGTCTAAAGTTCATATTGACATGGAATCATGGGCACAATCTAATAAGAACTATTTGG
>NW_007856108.1:0-640 GCF_000696425.1 Galeopterus variegatus
GTTATCTCTGTGATTTGCCACTAGCAAGCACCAAACGGAGGTATATTGCTGAAAGTAGCCAGCAGTGAAACAACTAACGTGGTTGACATTTAAATGTGACACTGGCCCTGGCTAGGATAATTGGTTCATTAATTTTCATTCGAAAGTCTTATCCTATTAATGGGAAAAATGCCAAAATTCTGAAAGAAAAAATAATTGTCACTTAATGAAACTTTGCTCTGTAGTTTAGGGTCTGAATATGGTCTTTTTTTTTCCCCCCAGTAATCAGCTATAGAAATTGAAGTGGATGTAGATCAATTTCTTTCTTTCTTTCTTTCTTTTTTCTTTTTTTTCAGCAGCTGGCCAGTAAGGCGATCCGAACCCTTGACCTTGGTGTTATCAGCACCATGCTCTTAAACTAACCAGCCAGTCCCAGACCAATTTCAAATACTGAAGACTCAGAATATAAATTAGGATATTTGGAGAACAGAATTCATGTAATCTCAAGATGAAGTCTCCATGTGTGAAAGAGAGACAGGGGGAGAGAGAAAGAGAGAGAGAGAATAGGGATGAGGAGACTGAGGCAGAGTACACAGCATGAAATCCTGAGAATTATATAAAAATTTCACTGCTTCTCCGTAAAAAGAAGGAAGTGGCTTGT
>NW_007856109.1:0-640 GCF_000696425.1 Galeopterus variegatus
GCACTTTACAAAGAATCAGAAGAATTGATTTTGCCTGCTCTACCTCTACTAGATATATCACATTCAACAAGATGTTTAATCTCTAAAT
This sequence comes from Galeopterus variegatus, assembly GCF_000696425.1. Taxonomy (NCBI): domain Eukaryota; kingdom Metazoa; phylum Chordata; class Mammalia; order Dermoptera; family Cynocephalidae; genus Galeopterus; species Galeopterus variegatus. The sequence goes on from NW_007856109.1 coordinate 89, forward strand.
TTAAACTCCACATCTATCACAGGACTGTTGTAAGAATTAAGTGATGTAAAGATATTCAAATAAAGCCCTGTAATGAATAAGAGAAATAATGAGAAGAAAATTTTTGCCCCTGAAGAATTTGTTGTTATAGACATCCCAAACAGTGATGAATACTTTGGAAGACTGACCAGTTGTTGTCCTGAATTGTAAACAAGGAAACACGAGCAATCCAGCTTATCTTATTATGAGTTCAGAGTGCTTATCAATCATGAGGGCTCCCTCTGGGAGTATGTAGGCAATATTAAAACTATTTACCACTGAGAGAATCTCAAAAATGAAGTCCAACTCGCTGTACTTCAGCAAAAACAAACATGAACTGCAGTTCTTAAAACAGAAATCAGAAATCCTATTACCATCTTAAGATAAAGGAGAAAAATGAATCGGAAACTATCACAGTGACCCAACATTGCTTTCTCAACGATAATCCATTAGTCAATCAATGACTCATTTATTCGTTCAACAATTATTTGTTGTTCACATTTGTTGATGAATTTTTTAAAAACTCACACATTC
>NW_007856110.1:0-640 GCF_000696425.1 Galeopterus variegatus
ATAAACAGTAAGTCCGTAATTCTCCCTGGTATAGTCCTCAAATAATCAAGGGTAGCCTCATCTTGGGGCTTGGATCTGAACAACAATTTCTGGCTTTGGTGATTTACAGAATTGGGGTCATTCTGCATACAGAAAAGTCTTGGAATTTTCTATTCCTAAAAGCTATGAGGTCTTAGTCTGGGAAAAATATCCTGAACACAAAGAAAGAAGTATACAGGAAGGACAGATGAAAATCCAGGAGTTGTTCAAGACATGAGGAAGAAAAGTAGTTATTCAAGACATTAGGTAAAAACCAAAGCCTTACATTAGCTAGGATAAATTTTGGATTTCTTTTAGTCTCCTATTAGCTAGGATAAATTTTGGATTTCTTTTAGTCTCCTTCAAGAGGCAAATATTTTCCATCACCAAAGGAAAACTGCTAAATTTAAATTGAAAAGTTCTGGGGACTGATCTGTTCAACAGACTGTAATAATTATTAGTTTGTTTTTCTAGGATAAAGGGATAATAACAATGTCACAGTTCTATTTGTTTAATGTCATTTGTCCATGTTGGTGCACATGGAAATGTCATCACCTGTAATTCCTGATGGAATTTGGATGTGTTGTCCCCTCCAAAACTCATGTGGAAATTTGATCTCCAA
>NW_007856111.1:0-640 GCF_000696425.1 Galeopterus variegatus
AGAGCTGGAAACATTAATTTAAAGCGGTCTTGGGAAATGGGTGCTTGTGGTTGCCTCTGTGGAAGGGAACAGGGTGGCAGGTGGACTTACTTTTCACTCTATACTCTTTAATCTTTCACATTTTACACCATACAATATATTGTCTATTAAAAATTCTACACACACGCATTAAAAAGGCAGATTCATAAACTATTGGAACTGGAAGGTATTTTTAGAAAATAATGTGAGAGAGTTCTGTAAATGGTAAGTTCCTGACTAAGGAAACAAAGAGATAATAGGGACATTGCTCTGAAAGGAGAAGACAAAGAATAAATAAAAAGGACAATAAATGACAAAGTCTTATCTCTAGCCTATGCTTGTCTGTCCCCAGCCCCAGGCCCCTCCCCAGGGTCTGGCTAATGCCTACTTCTCCCTTAAGACTCAGCTCTGGTGTTATTTCCCTCAGGAATCCTTCCTTAACCCTCTCACCCCTCCAGCAGGCTGGGGCCAGGGTTTCCCTTCCTCTTCTCTGAGCATCCTGTGTAGACGTCCAGACCCATATGAGCCCACTTACCATAGCCTGTCATGATTACCTGTCTACCTCTCAGCCTTTTCCACTCCATACTCCCAAACTGCTTGAGGGAGGGGCCGTCTCATTAGC
>NW_007856112.1:0-640 GCF_000696425.1 Galeopterus variegatus
GGGTTGCGATCCCGTTGCCGGTCACGAAAAAAGACAAAAAGGAAAAAAAAAAAAAAGAACAGAACTATTGTTTCCTTAAAGTTGTTGTGCCTGGTAAAAACAATGGTAATATTTGAAATATGATATTTATGTTTTTCTGGTCAGCCCAGTAGGAAAAATGTGGTTTGAAAATATATGGTTAGCCACGTATGCTCACTGAGGGAGGTACGAATGGGGAGTGGGGTAGGGGTGCTGACACTGGTCAGAGTGTTGTCACGCACTGCATGTTGACTCTCCTTCTGGTCAGTGTGATTCAGGTTTCTAAAGGAGATCTCAGTTGCTCAGCTAAGCAGTATACACTACTCAGCTTTATGGCCCAGACGTGTTGGGGGCAGTGTTTCTCATCAGAGCGTTGAAGAAAGATTCCTCAGGTGCATCTCATTCTTTGGTCCTTCCCAACTCGTCACCAGGGAAATCCCACCTGGCCATGATCCAACTTTAAAAACTCTGAACCGATCTCAGTGATGGGATTTTTCATGGATGATCTTGTAAACCCCACAGGCTCAACATTGCTTTTATTTTATTTTATTTTATTTTTTTCTTTTTGTCTTTTTTCGTGTCCGGCAATGGATCGCAACCCTCAGTGTCGCGCCTGCACCGG
>NW_007856113.1:0-640 GCF_000696425.1 Galeopterus variegatus
CCTTCCTTCCTTCCTTCCTTCCTTCCTTCCTTCCTTCCTTCCCTCCCTCCCTCCCTCCCACCCACAAATATTTAGACTTAAATGGGCAATCAAAGTAAACAGAAAGGAAAGACTGAAAAACGAAAAAAAGAAAAAATGAAAAGAAAACCGACCTAAATACATCCTTATGAAATATCAGAACATTATGTATAGAGAACATACTAGATGTTTGAGGGATGGGGGTAAAGTTGTCATCAAGGAATACAGATCAGACAGCGTCGTCCACAATAACACTGGACTGCAGAAGAAAAAAAGAGAGACATCTTCAAAATCTGCAGAAAGATTATTTTTGACTTAAAATCTTATATCCATGTCAAAAGTGAGGGCAAAATAAAAATCTTTTCAGATAATGTAAGGACTGAAAAACTTCTCTTTCTCTGCAGTTTTTCTGGACCCTCCACTCTTCTCCCCCAATTCCAAACAGTTACTTTAGAGACTAGGGGAGGAAAAAATACAGAGTTCAATAAAAAGTATGGGCTTTGCCCCGAAACACAGTACCTAACTCAAAAATCCAAAATAAATGTCTACAAAGTTGCTATAGCAAATGATAGTATTAAGCACCTGAAGGATCATAGTGATAATGTGAATGTAAACCTATCAC
>NW_007856114.1:0-640 GCF_000696425.1 Galeopterus variegatus
GAACTATTTTATTCTTTGGCACTTTTTTCTGATTGTCTACGAGCAGCACTATTTGTGAGATGGAAATGGGAGGTGTTAAGTAATATGAGAGTTACAGTACATTTCCAGAAGAGTTGAAGAGCTGTCTCAGCTTCAGCAGTGCTCAGGAGATGGCAGAGAAAGCAGTTGGCATCCCATATTTCCTACATTGTGAGAAGGGGGTCAGCTGCTTTATTTAAGGGTTGAATGGGTGAGGATCTCAGGTACAGTCTCAAGAATGCAAAGGTGAAAATGATTAAGACAAGGTTAGAGATGTACACTATTTCGTAAAGCTCCAGTAATCTGTGGAGCTGGACATGTGGCACGATTGTATAATATTTAATGTAAAAAGTGATCTTGGCTCTAGTCCTCACCTCAGTCCCAACCAATCAACACCAAAGATTTCATAACAGCAGATGCTAACACCTACGGCTGAAAAAATGTCAGAGAAGACTCACGAGGATGGAGTTAGATAGAAGTTTCTTTTTCCTCAGAAAGTTGGGATAAATACTATTTATTTTGAGCAATTTTGTAATTTTCTAGGCAAAGGTCCAAATATGCTGTTAAATAAAATAGGCTCTTTGGAAAAAAGGAAAGTATAAAGAGAGAAAAACATTAACCA
>NW_007856115.1:0-640 GCF_000696425.1 Galeopterus variegatus
TAGGCGAGGGCTGGGCCAGCCCCGCCCCCACCTGCAACCAGATCCTAAAATGTACTTATTAGCCACGTGTTTCTTTGGGGTGTGTCTTATCTGCTTACATCCTTCACAAAATTTCTGCTTAGATTTTTCTAATTTATTTTTAAGAGTTCTTTTGGCAAAAAGGATGTTAATCTTCGTGTGTTTTAAAAAAAAAGTAGAGAGTAGAATAATGGTTACCAGAGCCTGGGACGAGTGGGGGAGAGGGAGAAGATAAGGGGTGAACTACTGGGAACAGAACTATGCTATCTACCCCAAGTGAATTGGTGTGCAAGATATGCATGTATTGAAACAACACACTGTACCCCACAGAAATAAATATAAATAAAATTAAATTAAAAAAAAATAAAATAAACAAACAAAAAACTTAACCTACTCTAAGGAAAGAAAAAAACCAACAATTCTGAGTAGTAAGTTGACATGCTCACCAGAAAGAAATTTGTATTTATTTACTTACCCTAATATAATTAGCATTAATATAGGTGCTCAATGAATCAGTTACATTTTTTGGTCTTAACCACACTCTGCTGAGGGGATCTAATGAAGAGAACAAGAAAAAATACATCAAATAGATTTACACTTTTTAAACTTCCTTGAAATACCA
>NW_007856116.1:0-640 GCF_000696425.1 Galeopterus variegatus
TAGACAAAAATCCTTAACAAAGAATTAGCAAATCAAATACAATATCTAAAAAGGAAAATTTATCATGACCATGAAGGGCTTATCTCAGGAATGCAAAATTGGTTTTACACTCTCTGAATTGTTCACTTTATAATGGTTAATTTTATAGTATACAAATTTCACCACAATTAAATGCATATAACTTACTATATTAACAGAATCAAGGACAAAAACAATACAATCATTTCAATAGATACAGAAAAGCATTTATACAAAATCCAGCCCTAAATTATGGTAAAACTTCTCCACAAATGAGGAACAGAAGGAAACTTGTTCAAACTAATAAAGAGCATCTATAAAACTTATAGATAGCACACCCTTAATGGTGCCATATTGAACACTTGTCCCCTAAGATAAGGAACAACACAAGGATGCCCACTCTCCCCACTTCTACTCAACCTTGCACTGGAAATCCTAACCATTGTCTATAATAAGAAAATGATGTAAATGGCATAAAAATCAGAAAGGAAGAAGTAAACCTTTCTGTGAAAATTGCATGTCTTTACAAAGAAAATCATAAAGAATCTAAAAAGCTACCACCAGAAGTAATAAGTAAATTTCGCAAGATTTCAGGATACAAGATTTCTTTATAAAATCTGTT
>NW_007856117.1:0-640 GCF_000696425.1 Galeopterus variegatus
TTTGAGGGTCTTGAGTTTTCTTGGAGAGTGGCAGAATATCTCAACTCAAAACTGCCTGCCTTACTTAGCCTCAAGGCATTGTCTCCTTCCTATTCTCTATGTGGATGTTAAAACCTGATATTTGCACAACTTAGGTCATTCACAGGTTCAGTGCTTGCTTCCTGCCTTGTTAAGTTTCTTTTTTTTTTTTTTTCTTTTTTGATACTTTGGGATTTTCTTGTTACTTTTTGAATATAAAAAGACTTGTATTTTAGAATATAGAGGTTATAATTTTTCAGCAATATTAGATTTTACCAGGGAAATGAATGTCATATATTTATAAGCCATCTTGTCTCTGTTGCACTTTGGGGTATATTTGTTTTCTTTCTTTTGTTTTTTTTTCCTTTCTCCCTTTCAGATGCATCAACCATGCTATTTATATTAAATCACCCTCATCTGTCTGAAATCAATTATTTTATATTTATAGAACATGTCTCTCACCCTTATCAAAGAGTGGAAATGAGAGCAAATGGGAATTTAACCAATGGATATTTATTCCCTGTCACTGTAAGCATAAACTTACAAACTTCCTTGAGTCTCCCTGGAACCAATTTTTAAAAGTCTTATACTTATGTAGATAAACTGATGCCCCATTTCTCAA
>NW_007856118.1:0-640 GCF_000696425.1 Galeopterus variegatus
GGTCGCAGGGGTGCTGGGTGGCCGCGGGCATCACTGTCACGAGGCCTCCGCCGGGGCATCCACAGAAGGAGGCGAGAATGAGGGGGGTGTGGCTGGCCCCTGTGGCGTGGACGGCACACCAAACCCGCTCCTGTTCCGCGTCCCCTCGTGTTCATAAGCGCGCGTCCCATGTGCACAGTCGTGTCTAACTCGCAGAGCAGAGCCGCGCGTGCTTCTCGTGGCATCGCCACCGCACGCCTGCCAGGGAGGCAGACGGAATTCTTTTCAAGCGAGGGGAAGTTGGGTGATGGTTACGGCCCCGAATCTTCTGCTGAGCCAGGATCCCAGGAGAACGGAAAGCCGATCCCTGTTTTCCAAACCCACCACCCTCCTGCCTTCCGCCCTGGGCGCAGGAGAGCCCGGCCTGCCTGTGGGCATTCAGCGGCTGGGCCTGTATCTGAGAAGATGTGGGGTCCACCCTGCCTTCTGCTGAAGCACAGGTTAGCTCCCACAAAAGCAGAGAGAATTGTATAATAGAGAAGAAGAGGGGAGAGAAAGGGAAGGAAGGGAGGAGGCATGGAGGGAAGGGACGAAGAAGCGGATCTGTGAACAAATCCGGTGTGGTCCAGGACTCATCCCATTTCCCCCACACACGTGAACC
>NW_007856119.1:0-640 GCF_000696425.1 Galeopterus variegatus
CCCCCTCAGAATTGCTTTGGCTATTAGGGATCTTTTGTTTTTCCATATGAATTTTAGGATTTTTTTTTCTATTTCTGTGAAGAATGTCTTTTGTATTTTGATGGAATTGCATTGAATCTGTAGATCATTTGAGGTAGTATGGACATTTTCACAATGTTAATTCTTTCAATCCATGAATGCAGAATGTCTTTCCATCATTTGGTGTCCTCTTTAATTTCTTTCAGCAGTGTTTTTTTTTTGTTGTTTTTTTTTTTTTTTAAAGATGACCAGTAAGGGTATCTTAACCCTTGTCTTGGTGTTGTCAGCACCATGTTCTCCCAAGTGAGCTAACCAGCCATCCCTATATAGGAATCCAAACCCATGGCCCTGGGGGCACCACACTCCCCCAAGTGAGCCATGGGCTGGCCCTTTTCAGCAGTGTTTTGTTGTTCTCATTGCAGAGAGCTTCAACTTCTTTGGTTAAATTTATACCTAGGTATTTTATTCCTCTGGTAGCTATTGTAACTGGGTTTGATTTCTTGATTTCTTTTTCTGCTTGTTCACTGTTGGTGTATAAGAACATTACTGATATTTTTGCAGTGATTTTGCAAGCTGAATCTTTACTGAATTCATTTATCAGCTCTAGTAGGTTTTTTTTTTT
>NW_007856120.1:0-640 GCF_000696425.1 Galeopterus variegatus
TTCCAGTGGCAGAACCTCTGTAGTGTTATTTTGGAATGCTTAATTTCCTTGGAACCACTGGAATTCTCATTTGTCCTGACTTTTACTACCTGTTGGGGCAGAAGGAGCTTCCCCAGGCCAGGCTGCCAGGTGTCCCTCTAAGGGGGGAAGAGTTTGTGACATTCCCTTACTGGCATCCTCTCTCTGCTCTCTCTGGGCAGGGGAGAAGAGTCTTGGCATAAAGCAGCTTCCCAATTTAGGCCTCTTCCTTTGACTGTTCCACTTTATCTAATTCTGACCACCCATCTCAGTGTCTCTAGGTCGGGTGGGAGGGTCTTGGGCCCATGGAGACAAAGAGGTTTTCTGGATCAGGCTGCTTGCTCTATCTGAGTCTCTTCTGCCAGCTCTGCCCATCCACTTTGGTATCTGTTGGCAGGAAAGGGATGTCTCAGGCCCATGCCGTCCCTGCCAGCTTATTTCTGCTTAGATGCCCAACGGATCCTTCTTGCTCATCGTGTTGGGTTTGCCAGCTGTTGTCAGAAGGACTCCCATTCAATTCCCGGGACATTCCCACCTACCTGGGCTGCCTTTCTTCCCCCGGCCCCCAGGTTGAGGGTTGTTGGGAAGTGCCAGGTCTGGGTGGCCTTCCTCTTCAGGATAA
>NW_007856121.1:0-640 GCF_000696425.1 Galeopterus variegatus
CTATGATCTGAAAATTTTAATGCTAAGAGTTTACTAATGGGACTTGCTTGCTGAGAACTTCAAGTTTCCCCATCTTGGGGTTGTCAGATTTATAACTAAGTATTTTTCTTTTTTTGTAGATATTGTAAATGGGATTGTTTTCTTGATTTCTTTTTCAGATAGTTCATTGTTAATGTATAGAAGTGCTACTAATTTTGGTATGTTGATTTTGTATGCTGCAACTTTACTGAATTCATTCAGTTCTAACAGTTTTTTGGCGGCGTCTTTAGGTTTTCTATATATAAGATCATACCGTCTGCAAATAGAAACAGTTACTTTGTCCTTTCTGATTAGGATGCCTTTTATTCCTTTTTCTTTCCTATTTGCTGTGGCTAGGACTTCTAGTACTTTGTTGAATAGAAGTGGTGAGAGTGGGCACTCGTGTCTTATTCCTGATTTTAGAGAAAAAGCTTTCAGCTTTTCACCATTGAGTATAATGTTAGCTGTGGGCTTGTTATATGGTGGCCTTTACTGTGTTGAGGTACGTTCCTCCTATACCTAACTTATTGTTTCTATCATGAAAGCATGTTGAATTTTGTCAAATGCTTTTTCTGCATCTATTGATATAATCATGTGGTTTTTGTCCTTCATTCTGTTAATG
>NW_007856122.1:0-640 GCF_000696425.1 Galeopterus variegatus
GTCTTGCAATCTTATTTTTGTCATGAATTATTTGGAATTGTTTTGTTTCACTTCCAGTTAGATGGGATTTTCTAGAGATAACATTATTAATTTCTAATTCAGTCCTCTTGTTGTCAGAGAATACATTCTTATAGTTTCTGTCCTTTTAAGATTCATGGAGACTTGTCCATCTTGGGTAAATATATCAAGTGCACTTAAAAAAATGTGTATTCTGCAGCTGAAGTGTGTACTGTCCTGCACATGACATTTAGATCAAGATATTAACAGTATTACTAATATATTCTATGCCTTGATTAATTTTTCTCTAGTTCCATCAAATACTGGAAAAAGAGTGTAAAAAATTCCCACTACATTTGTGTAATTTTATTTTCTCTCTGATTCTAAAAATGTTTGTTTCATGTATCTTATTTGTGGTATATACATTGATAATTATCGTGTCTTCCTAATGAATTTTTCCTTCTGTCATTGAAATGTCCCTTTTTATCTTGGGTAATTTTCTTTGTATGAAGTATGTTTTATTTGATATTGAAAGAGACATTCTGACATTATCGTGCTTACTTTTTGGATGATTATTTTCATCATATATGTGTCTTTATATTTAAAGTGTTTCTTATAAGCCTCACATAGTAGGGTCTTGCTT
>NW_007856123.1:0-640 GCF_000696425.1 Galeopterus variegatus
GAAATGAATGACCAGGAATGAAGTGCCTGTCATGTGCCAGCTCCCTAACAGATGAATTATACACATTATGTTATTCAATCCTCACAATGCTGTCTGAGGTAAAGCTGTTTAACCCCCATTTTAAAAAAGAGAAAATTAAGGCTGGGAGTGGTTAGGCAACACCCCGAAGGTCACACAGCCGATGTGAAGCAGAGCCACACTCAAGCTCTAGCTTTCTGCCCCGAAGCCCCTAGGCTTTTCCTCACACCGTGTGCCTCCGTGGGGCTTACCACTTTATTTTTTGGCAATAATGCAATCACCCCTGAGATGAATCATGCTATTTTGTTTATTTATTTTTAACTTGATCAGTGCCATCTAGAGCTTTTTTTTAATTTAAATTTATTTTTTCTTAGTTGACACATGAAAATTTTATATACATAAAGACTACAATGTTTAGGTACATGCATAATGTGTGATGATTATATCAGAGAAATTAGCATATTCATTACCCCAAACATGTGTCATTCCTTTGAAGAATCGCACATTTTAGATGCCACTGGCTTTGTTCATTCCTTCAATGCACATCTATCAAGCGCTTTGTTGGATTTACTCATTCAATAGGGAATTCAGAGTCCTACTATGTGCCAGGCACTATGCTAGC
>NW_007856124.1:0-640 GCF_000696425.1 Galeopterus variegatus
AAAACTAAGACATATTCCTTTTAGGGAAAAAATAAATAATCAGAATATGGCTTTTTGTTTCGTTTCTTAACTGTGTGTGATAATTAGAGAATAATGTCAAAGATCAAAGATAATTAGCAATCAGAACAATCATTTGAGTTAAGTTTTTCGTTTTTGTTTTTAACTGACCCTGAGGTCTGAAGACTCCGATTCTTTTATAGTCTGACTTTTGGATACTTAGCTATATGATGTTGGCCAATTTACTTAACATATGAACCTAAATTCTTCACTTATGAGCTTCAATATCCATTTTACTTTAATGTCTAAGAATTTAGTGAGAAAACATACACAAAAATACTTTGTAAGTGTAAATTCTTGAAAAATATAATGCATGAAAGTACTTAATAATTCCCAGTACTTTAGTAAGTATAGATAGACAACCATGTTTCTGTTATCCCCTATTTACAAAAGAAAGAATTCATTAAACTATAAATGGTTAAGTCTAGAGAATTAAACTCATAAATGGTTAGATAGTCTAGATAGTCAATCTTCTCATTTTAAGAATAAGAAAAAATAATTAGATGGCATCTTTAGGAAGTTTTGGATATGAATTTCTATTTAGTATGGCTTAGAGTATGTGAGGCAATTTCAAATTGACATG
>NW_007856125.1:0-640 GCF_000696425.1 Galeopterus variegatus
AGAGATTCTCAGTGAAGTAATCTTTGAAAACCCCACAAAAGCCCTCATAAAAGGCAAAGACTGTTGTGATCAAGCCATCAGCCAGAAACTTGGACACTTCTCTGACTCCCTGTCCCCGGTCCTTGCCCACTAAAGTTAGCAAGCTGGGGTAATGGAGAAGCTGACAGTCCCTTTCCCTCCTGCAGAGTTCCCCAGCCACAGCCCTAAATCCTTCCGCATTTTGGGTTTACATTGGACCAGGCGTTGTAATAACTGAATAGAGTCTGAATGTGCGACCTAAAGGAACCATAAAACAATTACTCCTTGAGGATCTGACAGTGTTCCAGCAAGACCACCTCGCTAGGAATCATTAGGGAATGTGTGGAAGTGTGTTTTGATTGCCACTATCATTGGTGGGGAGGATACTACTGGCATTTAGAGGGGTAGGGATGCTAAACATCCTAGTATCCCAAGAGTCGCCCTGCTAACAGTGCTAATGGTGACCCCATTGAGACCTACGCTCCTAGAGTCAGGTGCAGGATCACCCCTTCCCTGAACAAATTTTAAAAAGACAGTGGGAGACAAAAATAGGTCTGTCACCGTTCCTGTCTATTCACCATGTCTGTTACACTTGGGTTGAAATTATTTCATAGGGACTAGA
>NW_007856126.1:0-640 GCF_000696425.1 Galeopterus variegatus
CCCCAATTGCCCAACTCAGGCCAAGATAACAAGTTCCACTGGTGATAAAGATCAATTATATAGAGTCAAATAGCTTTTTTCTTAAAAAAATGCATAGCCTTTTCTACTTATACTTAGCCTGTTTCATTGCTGTGCCTCCAAGTACTGCATATTAGCAATGGCTCATCTGCTGTCATGGACTAGCCAACAAGAAACATAACAATGAGATTGTCCATCGCTACTTGTATCAATGAGTTGAGATTGATGTACATTCCATGTAGTACAGAGGTGCTATTATTTATTTATAAGTTTTCTACAGTCTTTTCTATTTGTACTATTCCCACCACTGGGAACAGTGCTCTGATTGTTCACATAAACAATAAGTAAGTAATTTCACCACCTATAATTCTTGAATAATTAATGGTAGCCTCAATTTGGAGATTGCACTGGAATCAGAAAGCTCAGCCTGGAAATTTATAGAATTAGGGTCTCCGTGTGCAGACAAGTTTTGGATTAATATTCCTAAAATACATGAGAGTTAGTGAGAGGCAAATAGGACAAGATATCTGGCTGTAAAAAGAGTAGCATCTGAAACAGACGTATGGAGATCTAGGAAATAACAGAGTTGCTCACCACCATCAGTCAGAGCCTAGGCCTTACA
>NW_007856127.1:0-640 GCF_000696425.1 Galeopterus variegatus
TTTTTCTTTGCTGGCTACATTATCAGATTCTTCCTGAGACAACAAAATAACTGCTGAGATCCTCACCTCATATCCTAAGGAAGGCTTTCCTCCCAGTATTTCCAGGAGAAAAAAAAAATCCTAGTAGATCAGATAGTGCATGTCACTGGCCTAGCCAGGATCACATGCCTAGGAAACTTATTTTAGAACATATCGATATAACAATGGTAACAGACATATTGATTGCTTAAATAATATTGTAGTGTACATTCATTCTTTCATTTTTACCTCCCTTTATGAGAAAACCTGATAGCCAGGGAAGTTAAATGCTCAAGATCAGAGCCAGCCAATAAATACTCAAACCCAAGTCCGTTCTTCCAGATATAAATAAACGCCTTCATAATAGTCAGTTACCAGCTTGGGACAATGTCCAGAAGTATGTGTGTGTGTGTGTATATATATATATATATATTTTTGTGACCGGTAAGGGGATCGCAACCCTTAGCTTGGTAGCGTCCGCACCGCGCTCAGCCAGTGAGTGCACGGGCCATCCCTAGATAGGACCCGAACCTGCGGCGGGAGCACCACTGTGCTCCCAGCGCTGCACTCTCCCGAGTGAGCCACGGGATCGGCCCCAGAAGTATATTTTGAAAAATTACCC